>NC_059435.1:8363386-8600531 GCF_021028975.2 Sphaerodactylus townsendi | reverse complement strand
GTGAAAGCAATGGCCTTCTGCAAGGCTGTTGCTCCCCGAAAGCACCTGGACTGTTAGCAAGGGCATTTTGCAATCTCAGATCAAAGAGGATCAAGATTGGTAGCCATGGTCAAACTTCTCCTCCATAAATCTGTCCAAGCCCCTTTTAAAGCCATCATCCACCCTCACCCCTGTGGCAGCATATTCCAAACACCAATCACACGTTGCGTGAAGAAGTGTTTCCTTTTATTAGTCCTAATTCTTCCCCCCAGCATTTTCAATGTATGCCCCCTGGTTCTAGTATTGTGAGAAAGAGAGAAAATTTTCTCTCTGTCAACATTTTCTACTCCATGCATAATTTTATAGACTTCAATCATATCCCCCCTCAGACGTCTCCTCTCCAAACTAAAGAGTCCCAAACACTGCAGCCTCTCCTCATAAGGAAGGTGCTCCAATCCTTCAATCATCCTGGTTCCAGAGACTGAACTCTGGACTCTGGTTTCAGAGACTGAACTAAAGACTGACTCACCTCAGGAGCCCCATCTCTGAGCAGCCCAGGACAAAGTGGAACCTCTGTTAACTCCTGTTAAGCCCCATCTCCCAGCAGTTTCAGCTCTCAGTAGCCTTACAAGGAGAAAAAGAGACAACCCCTGCAAACCCCTGATAAAATACACTGTTTTAAAAGATGTGGCTTTGAGAAAAGCCCTCCAAAATGAACATCAGAGCTCACTCTGCTCTTCCTGGCCCATTCTTCTTCTCCACTGCTTCTCCTGTCTGCTGGTTCCAGAGACTGAACACGTTTGATACCCAGCTCTGCGCTTGAGTTGTGGAGGCTTATCTGGGGAATTCAGATTAGCCTGTACACTCCCACACACGCCAGCTGGATGACCTTGGGCTAGTCACAGCTTTTCGGAGCTGTCTCAGTCCCACCCACCTCACAGGGTGTTTGTTGTGAGGAGGGAAGGGCAGGAGATTGTAAGCCCCTTTGAGTTTCCTACAGGAGAGAAAGGGGGGATATAAATCCAAACTCCTCCTCCTCAGTAATCTAACCACTTGCTCGGTGGTTCCCATCCAAATATTAACCAGTACTGATTCTGTTGGCTTCTGCAATCTGCTACCCACATCTGTGAGACCAGGTGGTAAGCGGATGGGTGGAAGAGATTCTCCAGGCCTCCTATAAAAAGGATTAATCCCGTCCAACTCGATATTGAGAAGATCACAGTGTTTAAAAATGAGGGTAGGGTTTGGAGAGCTCAGATTTCACCCAAGCCACCTTACCAGGGTCCGGAAACCTTGCATACATTTGTACAACCTACAGTTCAACCCGATTTTAAATGGCATGGTATATTGTCATACTGGTTTTAACTGTGTATTGAGAATGCTGGAAGCCCAATAGGGGAGGGGCAGCATATAAATCCTAATAAATAGAAATACTACTAATAATATGATACTATACCCACACATCACAACGTCCAACGTCCTAGGCTTCCCGGTGAGGCTCGAATTGTAATGGAAGAACTGGCAGCTGTGATATTAAACATTATAATAATTAATACACAAGTCCCTTAAAAGCAGGCAGCGCGCCCACCTCTGCATCACAGGCGCTCATAAATTCTGATGTCAGCGCGGAACGTGCCTCTCCTTCCCCAGTGGCTTCCATTGCAATAGCATCCATCTCCCACCAAAAATGCCACTACCGGGGGGGGGGGTATATACCCCACCAAGTGATCCGCTGGGATCTACCGTCCCCTTTCCCCCAACTGCTGGCCAGATCAGGCTCCCCCTCCAACCTGTTACCAAGCCAGAAGGTCTGGGTAGAGAGCGGCCTTTTTGCATCCCCCGCCCCCCGTCCCCGGATTCAGCCGACCCCCCCTCGCTTTGCTTTGTTTTTTTACCAGGCTTTGGCGCATCAGGGGCTTCTCGACTCCCTCCTCCGGGGCGCTGCGGGTTCCCCTCGCTCTAGATCCCAGGGAGCGCGGGTTCCCGCCGGACAAAGGACGCCCCGCCGCCCATTGAACGCGCCGCGGCCGCTGCGGATCCCCCGATGCAAGCGCGCAGGTGGCAGCCAGCAGCGCCGCGCATGTTGCTCCTCCAAGGGACTGCGCGAGCCCGGGCAAGGTACAGCCGGCCCTTTTGCCAAAAAAAAGGCTTTGCCGAGCATCCACCGCCGCGCGCGCGGGTTGCAAAGCGCTGCCCGTAACAAAGGCCCACCGCCGCCCGGTCCTTCCCCCCCCCCCCTTGCGCTAACCACTCCCCTCTGCTGCCCCCCAATTCCGAGCTGGTGCGAAGCAGCCGCGAGCTCCCCGACTCCGTGCAATCAGGGCGAGCGCCGAGGGGAGGGCGGAGGAGAGGCGGCGCACCCGGCCTCGGCAGGCTCCCCTCGGGGAGGAAGAGCGCACGGAGCGCCGCCGCCGCCAGCCATTCCCGTTCCTCCTCCGCGATCCAGTCCGGGTTTTGCAGCCGGTCGCGCAAAAACGGGCGGCGCCTCCAGCGCGTGCGCACTGAGGCTCTGCCGTCGGCGGGGAAGCGGCGGAGGCCCCGAGTGGCCTTTGTGAGGGGAGAGGAGGAGGCCGGCGAGGGTTCGGGCCCCGCGTTCCCCAGCATCCTTCCCGTTCCCCTTCCCTCCAGCTGGGCCTTCAGAGGTATTCTGGGTTGGGAAATTCCTGGGGTTTTTTTTTAGGGGGGTCCAACCGGGGGTGGGGGTCGAACCTAAAACCGTAAAGTGTGGAACAGGAACTCATGTGTGTTACGCCGTTGTGATTTTATGCACCTCATGGCCCTTCTACTTAGGGTTATTTTAATTAGTAATAAATGCATATGTATCTTTCGTTATTAATCAGGGCTCTTTTAAATCGTGGCTCAGGTTAGAATTAAGTACCCAGAGGCCCACCGATCCTGGGGGGAGGGGTTGGTGGCTCTCAATCAAACATGAATGTAACAATTTAAGGATAAATAGCTGTCAAAATCAAAGTGAGACAGTAACTATAATATAGATAGTTTAAAAAATGGTGTGTTCCGTATTTTTGTCCTCTGTGCCAAAAGTCTTCTCAAATAGGTAGGTTTTAAACTTGCCCTCAGAAGGTTAAACTGGAGAGGACCAAGCAGGGGGGCTTCCAGCTCCAAGGTGGGACATACCTGAAGATCTTGGGGGCGGAGCTTGAGGAGGGTGGAGTTTGGGGAGAGGAGGGACTTAAACGGGGCGTAATACCAGACACTTTCCAAAGTGAACTGATCTCTGTCACCTGGAGATCAGTTGCAATAGTTTCACCAATCTCCAGTCACCACCTGGAGATTGGCAACCCTGCCAATCAAGCTTTTTCCAGCAGTGGTTTCCATGATTTGGGAGCAGTTGCTGAAATAGTTGTTATATTGAGTGGCTGCCAGTTTTACCTGAGATAAGGCAAGCTCAAAGCAGCTTATGGAGATCTTAAATTCCAGATTCATTTATTATTAAAACGTATTATTCCTTTTCAAAAATCGTCTTTTGCTTTTACACCTAAATTATTTAAGGAGGCTGGCTCACACCATAGAAAAGTTAATACACAGCAAAAATAATAAAATAACAAATAAAAAAGCCACTGCTAATGTCTACAAAAATATCAACATTTAAAATGTGGAAGAATAAAAAACATCTTGTTTTGTGCTTGAAAGATCACCGTTTGAGTGGGGAGAGGAATGATATTTAACGGGATGATCACAGAAAGGTCCCAGTCCCTATCACCGCTCACCTAACAGCAGTAGGCAAAGGCATCTAGATCAGGGCATCCGTGGAAGATGCCAAGGAGTAGTCAAATCCTTATGGGATGTCACTCTGCTGGCAAGGATCCCCGTGATATTCTGGCTCATGTGTACAACACAAGAAAGTGCTGATTTTGGTTACCCAGATGGTTTGTTTTATGTTAGTTCATAGGCACTATGATGGCTTAATCCATATACTGAAATACAATGCATATGTTGGAACAGCCCCTGGTTTTCTGTGTCTCGGGCCATTGTACCCTGAGATGAATTACTATAACAGCCTGAGGATTGGTACCTGTTACGTCGCCAAGGAATGTTCATATAATTGTACAGTAAACCTTTGATTTTCTGCTTCTCCTCTAAGTACATTATGCCCTTTAAAGTGAATTGCGGGTTTTTGAAAATATTTTTGATTTGGCCCTTTGCAGGGAGATATCAAGAGCCCCAAAATCATGTCCCGTTGACATTTGCAAGTGATGGTCCAAACTAAAAGAGATGTTAGCTTATGAGTGCTAGTTCATTTTAGTGTGGGTTGTGTGACTCATGTCCAGAGACTCTAATGGGCTTTTTGGGAAGGCCCCAATTTGGTGGAAATCTCAATAGTCACCATTTTTCAGACCACATGTGCCACTGAACAATTATATCTTGTTACTAATCACAGGATTATTTCTGCTAAACCAGTGATAACCATATCTTTGATCGAATTTGTTGCTGTATCTTTCATAGTTAGACTGGTGGGTTTCTCACCTCTTGAATCCGTCACCATGGACGATTATCTGTACTACAAATACAGTCCCAACAACACCAACACTTACTTCTGTAATGTGAGTATCATGCTTCATATTAAGAGATCTCAGATTGATATTTATACTAATATTTACATGAGTTTTTTCCTTGCTATTTAACTGCTATGCCCCCGCCCCCCCCCTTGAAGAATTCTGGAGAATTTCCCAATACAAAATGTTATGACGAGAAGAATGACTGTAGAAAATATTGAAGTGTCTTTATGATTGCTCTTTTGCTTTTCGTCTCCCTGTGTGCATTCATAAAATCTCTGCCAAGGGAATATAACATTTCTTGCATCTGAAGGTAGAAGAAGAAGAGCTTGGATTTATACCTCCCTTTCCTGTAAGGAGACTCAAAGGGGCTTACAATCTCCCTTCCCTTCCCACCACCCCACCCCACAACAAACACCCTGTGAGATGGGTGGGGCTGAGAGAGTTCCGAAGAGCTGCGACTCGCCCAAGGTCACCCAGCTGGCGTGTGTTGGAGTACACAGGCTAATCTAGTTCCCCACAGCTCAAGTGGCAAAGTGGGGAATCAAACCTGGTTCTCCAGATTAGAGTGCACCTGCTCTTAACCACTATGGCACTGTTGCTCCCATGTTGGTTCTGGCTGGCTAAAATGTATGCCACAACTAATTCATTGCAGCCCCTTAAGACTGGTATTTTGGCTGCAGTTTAAATTTGTACACCATAATCAATGCCCGTGAAGTCTAACTTCAGGATTCAAGCACTTTAACTTCTCTATATTTTTTCACCATAACCTTTTTCACATATTGCAGCGAGAGCTGTATGCAGACATCTGAATGTGGCCACTTTGTATAAGGACATAACAAAATTGGCAGTTAATAATTCCTTACGTTAAATTTCCAATTTTCATCTTCTCTGCCCAACAAGTTGACCAACGTGCTGTTTTGATGAGTTCTGTTTTGTCATTGTGCTGGAGTCCCTGTTTGAGGGCTGCTCTCTCTGGCTTGTCAATTCCAAATGGGGTCCTTGACTGTTTGTTCCTGTGGACCCCTTTGGAATTCTGGCCCAGGTTGGTGGGCCCAGTTACAATATGGCAGCTGCAGGTGGCAGAGCCAATTGCAAAATGCACAGGAGTGAGGTTAGGCATAATTCTAACTGTTGAATGTTTCAGGCAAGAGTTCTGCTTAGTAGCAGGATGCTTTTAAAATATGAACTTATTTGTTAAAAGTATTTTCTTGCTTACACAATTATTTTCAATCATTCAGTGAAGATCCTAGTGCTGTGGAGGCAGATGCTGTCAAAAGCAATTTTTAAAAAATCTGCACAGCCAATCGGAACCTCTGCTGGGCAAAAGTCCTATCTGACCTTGCCTAGGAAAGGTGTCGGCAGGTGCCACATTGCCCATGCGCCCTATTTTCGGAATCCCTGGTTTATGTATTTGATGGTAAAATATTTTTAAGTTCAGGCAGTTGAGGTTCGCTATATTTTAAGCTAGGTTTAAGCAGTGCTCGTTATTGTTAACCTCTCTGTAAGCATAGGTAGTTTGTTATATTTGTGAGATTTCTGTTTCCTGTGTATTCTTCTGAAATATGTCGTATCTTTAAAAATATTTTATATTTCACATCTATTAAAATGTCTTCTAGATTTGCAAAGTCTATGGTGCATCTGCCTTACACATGCAGGCTCATTTCCTTGGGGCCAGACATAAGGCGGTAAGAATCAATTTGCTCCGTAAAATCATATTACATTATGGAAAAGATTTTATTATGTAGTAGCATTCAGCAAAGTTGATCAAAACTATTTTTAAAGTGCAGCATTCAATCGTTTAGGTTCTAAATAAGGATTGTTCAAATGATCACTCCCCATTTTTGCACGATTCATGGTAAGATGGAGAGCAGAATCTTACGCTTGTCTTATATTCCCCCTCTTCTCAGCTCTCTGGGGGATCAAAATGGGTGTCTGAACTGGGAAATACTCTTAATTTTCTAAATGATGTTGGTTCCTCACAAAGCACAAGTGAAACTCATAACTATGATTTACAGCCCAATCTGGGGGGACAGGGAATCATCTTGTGGAGGTCAGGTGGGCCGGCGCTGGTGGATTTGTCCTCCCTGGGGTGCTTACACCGGCAGAGGGGCAAACTGGCCAACGGCGGACACTGCAGCTTTCTGGGATGCCTGGATGTGGTGTGGGGTGTCACTTCAGAGGTCTTGCGCCACTGCTAGCTCTTGTTGGCATAGTGGGGGCATCTCCCACCCTGGCTTTTCAGCCAGCTATGGGTGGTGTAAATCCATTAAACCTTATGGAGGGCTTTCTGGTGGCGAGGGGGGGTTGGTTTTTCTGACTCCCTGCACTGCCAGACAGATCTCTGGAGATGCTGGTGTGTCATTGGCGCAGTCCGCAGACACCCAGGGCTGTGAATTGGACTGTCCATGTATTTCTATTAGATCATATATAATAATTTATCAAAGTTAATGGCCCTGTGAAAGTATTTATTTATTTATTTATTTATTTTATTAAATTTCTATACCGCCCTTCCCCGAAGGGCTCAGGGCAGTGTCCATCATTTAAATAACAGTTAAAAACCATTTCACCCCAATCCCAGTTAAAACCATATACAAATTATAGTGGGCCATTTATCTATATGTATTTAACAAATTTAGTGGGCCATTTATCCATATGTATTTAACTTCCACGACGGGTTGCCTATAGGTAATTGTAGCCACCAGGAAACCAGGGAAAAGGCTATTTGTCCCCCCCTTCTTTTTTATGTGGATCATGGAGTTTAAGATGAATTGGTCCTTCTCTCTGTTTCTGGCAGAGCTGAATGTGTTCTTGGAAAGATTAATGATTCATTGAAGCTTTACTATCTGAAACCACAGAGAATTGTGTAGAAATCTAAGCGAATGCTCTTTTTGCTACAGTTTGAAAAACAGTATAGTTTCTGCTTTACTTTCCCAGAATGAATAGTTCTTCAGAATTGTGGTAGTGGCAAAAACTAATGCATGAGATAGAAAAGATAGCTTGCTTTTTCTATGTCTGCATTTAGAGTCTAAGTTTTGATGTATTTCCCCCCTTGTTTGGTTTGAAAATTCAAATATGTACAAATGTTATGTTCTTCTCTCCCACCAATCTGAAAATCAATCAAGGCGGAAGAAGCTTTGAAAGCTCATGGCATCGGTAAGTGTTGAAATATATAACTTTGTACGAACGTGAGTGTTTATCACCCTGGCAAGTGGTTCTACAATGGGAGATATTATAACCATATAACTGATTACTTAATTATAATGTGATAATTTATCACTCAGTTACTTCAGTAAATGGAATGACAGACTGTTGATATAACTGTACTAATATTGTACTAATATTGTAATCCTTCCCTCTGGGGCAGCTGAGGGTAGGACATTGGCAATCTTTTGGATACCAGAGAGTGAATTCCAAAGTCTATGAGTAGCTATGTGAACTTGAACCCTCTTGTCTGAGTGAGTTCTTTCCCATTTTCTGAGGTCCACGCTGTTGACATGAATCTGTTCCACAGTCTCTGAGAAAAAATTATTGCTTTATGGTCTACACTCCCAAACATAATAATCAGTGGTAAAAATTACATTCTGTGCTTTAGCCATTTGCTCCAAAACAGCATTGGGGGAGGGACACACGACACTTGCAGAGGTAGGTGAGGGTTGTTTGTCCCCCTCCCTACCTCACACTACTTTCCTTTGCTGGATTTTTGTAAGTGTGTCTGTTGCAGAACTACCCCCCACCTGCTCCCAACATTGGTTGCAGTCAGAAGGGTTATATTACACAGAGGTTCAGTATAACTTGTAGTTTACCATGACAGACTGCAGAGAAACATGTTTTAATAAGAGCAGGTCTGTCAGGAATCATATTGTTGTGATATAACCAGGAGGGAGGAGGATATCTCCCTATTTCAAGCTATGTGAGGGGCTTTTTGGTCTTTAGCGTTCCTCCTGTTAAGAGCTGTCTGCTTTAACTGTCTTAAAAAACAGAACTCTGAGAGGGAGTATTAGTGTGGGATTGCTACTGTTACCAGCCTGAGAACTGTGTTAAAGCAATCATACAGAGACTGGAGAGAACTGGTAGAGGGGTTAATTGAAAGGACAAACTACAGACCTTATAAACCAAGGGGGTATATCTTCCAGTGAATTTCCTTAGTAGAGAGTTTACATTTTATTTTAGAGTTTTCTAATAGAGAGGGCCGAGTGTGAGGGTACTAAGTCTATGTACCAAGCCAGTGTTAGAACCCTGAGCTAAAGTGAACAAGTCATTAGCCAAAACATCTTGAAGTAAAAAGGGAACTGTACAATCTGTGAAACATCTTAGAAACTATGCAACATTAAGCTGAACTGAACTGTAACTAAGAACTGAAACTAAACAAACTTAAGTGCTGTTCTGAAGAACAAAACTCTAAATCTCTGTGCCAAGCTATATATATTTCCTTTGCCTTATTTGCCTTATCCATTCCTCTCTCGAAGTTATTCATCCCCAATTTCCATCTTCTGTCTTGTTAAATGAATATTTTATTCTGTTTAAGTTATCTCTGCCTCATTATTATTATTTGATGTGCCTTGAGAAAGGGTTTGCCAAGGAAGTTTGAAAACTTGCCTTCCTTCACCTTCTGGGAGTATAATAGGGCTGAGCAAATGGGCTTCTTATCACCAAATGCTACCATATTAAAAGCAGTTCAGTCCTTGAGGAGAAAAAGGCGGGAAAAATCTGACAAGCCTGGTCAGTGACTGCTTTCCCTGCCTTGGTGATATTGGAAGGTGTGTGTGTGTGGGGTGTGTGTGTGTGTGTGTGTGTGTCTGTCGCATTTACCCTTCAGCTTTTAGACTGAAACTGGCAGACATGTTCCATGTGATAGCTTGAATGTTTATAACAATGGCTGTGAGAAGACTGGTAGTTATTCTGAGTGCATGCAGTGAAAGTCATAGAATTGGCTACCCGGGCAGCCTCTGTACAAGCTACTTGGATAAAATGGTTTGACCTATAGTGTTTTTATTCATCTGCACTTGCCTCATGAGTTGTAATTAGCTGTAGGCTATCGAGTAAATTATGAATGGATTAATCTGCACATAGTAGAATGCTGTTGCTTGTTCTTATGGGATGCCTTTGAAATTCTGCCAGCCTTTGCCTGCTGTCCAGTGGGTGTGGGTGTGTGTGTGCTGGGAAAATAGTTTGATTTAAATAGTTTGATTAGATTTAAATAGTTTGATTTAAACCATGTAGATTCATATAAGTCCATATGTGTTCTCAAAACCGGTATGTGCCACTCATAAAGAGAACTCTGTTTTTTATATCTATTGACTTTCTTTTGCAGTTAAGCCTTTGAATTCTTCAGCAGAACCAGAAAGTGTTCCAGTGGACAGTAAGTGTATTTCTTAACTAAGAACATCTGTTATTTAAATAGTCAATAGAAATATGAACTCTTGCATTAACAGCCCCATTCAGATCCTTGGAATGGCCAGAGGTGGCGCTGCTCTGGTGCTGCCCTGCTGCCTCCAGAGAGCTTTTTGGAGACGTGGGGAGTCAAAAAAAGTTTCCCCGCCGCCAGAAAGACCTCCATTGAACTCAGTAGATTTATACCACACAAAAGGGTGGCAGGTGGCACATGTTTGTGGTCCGCGTGCTGGCATCCTGGGAGGCAGTTCTGGTGTGCAAGGTGACTAACGTTGGCAATCGTCGATTACTGAAATCGATAATTATCGAAGGCGTCGATTTTTGAGGTACCACTGTAAAGGAGCAGCTGTAATGGCAGCATGCTTCTTCAAAATGCTGTTTGTCTTTGACCCCTGTCCTGTATCTGCACTGTTGATCTATAGCAGGGGTCTGCAACCTGCGGCTCTCCAGATATTCATGGACTACAAATCCCATCAACCCCTGACATCATGGGCAATTGGCCATGCTGGCAGGGGCTGATGGGATTTGTAGCCTCTGAACATCTGGACAGCCACAGATTGCAGACCCCTGGTCTACAGGCTGTTGCTCGGAAATTTACCCGTCTTGCGGTTCCAAGCTAGCCAGTTTGGTAACTCATGGTGGCTTGTAACGAAAAGCCTACAGAAGGTATTACCTTAGAACAGAATCCCTCGTAATGAAAACGCAGCAGCATCAGAAGTCATGTTGGAGACTCTCCGGCAATCTAGTAACCCTTCCCCTCAAAAGGTAAGTTTTCACCCCCCTTTTCAGAGTGGGCAAGAACCAGGGTTCTCGGATACCATAACTGAGCCACAGCAACAGACAAGGCCTGAGATCCCACTGCTGCAGGCTGTACTCCAGAAGAGGAAGGTGTGTGCAACCTGAAGATGGTAAGGCGCATGAGGCCAGGTTGAGGGCTGCCCTTGAAGAAGGTGCAGAAGTTTCATTGGACGCAAATGATAGCAACCAGGCTTCTGTCCTGGGCAAGACATTCGGGACGTAGAAGTATCAGCGCTTGTTACCAGTTTGCTTCCAAGGCCAGTTCAAAGTGCTAGTTTTTACCTGTAAAGCTTTTTTTGGCCTGGAACCTTCATACCTAATGGACTCTGTATTCCAATATACTCCCATGCTCCTACTGCAGTCCTTTGATGCTTGCCTTGTTGCTATGGCCAGTTCGCCCTTCTTCAGCTCTGGCAAGGGCATTTTCAGTTGTCTGCTGTGATCGGCCTGAAGAGGTGGCGAAGGCATTTTCATTTCCTGTTTCTTGAGGGGAATGTAAAGGCGTTTTTGTGTGTGGGGAGAATTAGATGAGTGAGCATTGACTACTGCTTACATCGTTAGCCCTTGAATTTTAAGGTCATTTTTGTTCCAAACTGGCAACCTAGTATTGCTTTCGTAAGGTGTCTGGAGTCCTTGCACAAAGGCAGGGTCTGATTATGTGAATGAATTGAAATATATGGGAGAAAGCAATTATTCAGGTACCCCAGACCAAGCCCTTTAAAGACCAGTGCCCGTGTTCGAATTGGACTTGGAAGCATAATGGCGAACAACAGCATTACATCAGGAAGATGACGAGGCTGAACACTGGATTCTCAGCCAGCTCTCGTGAAGCCCTGGAGCAGGGGTGGCCAACCTATGGTGCTCCAAATGTTCATGGACTACAGTTCTGTTCATGACTACAATTCTGCCATGCTGAAGGGTAAGGGCTGATGGGAATTGTAGTCCATGAACATCTGGAGCACCATAGGTTGGCCACCTATGTGGGTATATCAAATGAACAGCTGTCTCCAGATGGAGACAAGAGTGTACCAGATTTACTCATAACGGAGACAACCCTGGTTATATGGTGACCCCTCTCCAATGTTCTACACACATTAAAAAATTACTGCTGGACAAAACTGTAACTTATATAGGATGTAAGATGACATGACTGGGAACCTCCTCCCAGACTCGTATTTGATTAAATATAGTGTGTGTCTATGAAATGCATAAATGTTTATCATGAATCAAAATGCTTCCTTTGCAGTTCAAGCTATAACAGCTCCAGGAACAACTTTGGAGGAACAACTCAATGCGTGTAAAGATGCGGAACCTGCAATCGGTGAGTTCTTGGTCTGTAGCTGAACGGGGAGTATCTTTCAAGATTTTTCATGCAGAGCAGGTTAGCAACCCGATCCACAGAATGCTCACTTAAGAGCCAGCCCTGCTGAAATTGTCAGGCTTACTCTCAAGTAACAGGGTGGCCCAGAGCAGAGCTATGCCCCTCTAATCATCTAAATAAGTTGGCTTAGAAGGCCATGACTCTGCTTGGATTGTACAGCTTGTGGGCAAAGGATTGCTGCTTCATGGTGCTTTGGGAGCTCAACATCAGCTGTAGACAGTCTTAATTATTAAAACGATTTGTTTTGGCATTTATGGTAAAAAATACATTTTTAGATAAAGATGGGAGTGCCTAAATGTTCAGGAAATCTCCCTAAGCCAGTCTGCATGGAGTGGAGCAACTGTGTCTGGGATCTGTTGCCCCAAACGACCGGTGGGGTCTCAAGTGGTATGATGCGTTTTGGCAAATGCAGGCGAATTCTGCATAGGCCAAAAACAATGGTGTGAAAATGGTGTAAACCCATTCAAACCGTTTTAAACCCTTTAACACCGTTTTTGCACCGCTGTTTTTTGGCCCATGTGGTATCTGCCACAGTTTCTACACACAGAGAACCAGCGTGGAAGGGCGAAGGCTAGGCTAGGACCTTTATGCTGGATGCACTGGCTTTCTAGGTGCAGGGGTTTCTTTTGTGTAAGGAGGGACATTGAGACTTTTATACCCCACAGTCAGCCTGAAGAGAGACAGGCACTAAATGGAATTTGGGGCATCCTTGATTGGAGCTTCCTAGTTCCTCTCCTCGCAAAACATGTCCCTGATCTGAACGGAGACTCTGCATGGCGGCTAGTAGGCTCCCAACCTCTTGTATATTTAACCCCTGACCGGCCGAAGAGGTCCTGTTCCTGTAAATGGAAAGTATAAAAAAAGGCTGGCTATCTATTGCACTAATGAAGAACTGAAATACATAGCCAGCCTTTTTAATAACTTCTGCTTCTAGGCACGAACTGTCTAATACCGAGATCTCTTTGGCCTATCAGGGTTAAATATACATTACAGCAATTTGCTGTCCTACCTTTTGGAAAAATTAAGCTTAAAAATGGTTTGACGGGGAGGTGGTGGTAAGTTGTAGCCAGCTATGATGCCCCCTTAAGCAGGGGTCTGCAACCTGCGGCTCTCCAGCTGGCAGGGGCTGATGGGATTTGTAGTCCATTAACATCTGGAGCGCTGCAGGTTGCAGACCCCTGCCCTAGGGTTTTCAAGGTCAGAGCTGTTCAGAGGTGGTTTGTCATTGCATCCCTTTGCCTAGTGACCCTACACATCTTTGGTGGTCTCCCATCCAATTACAAACTGGGGCTGACCTTGCTAAGTTTCCAAGATCTGATGGGATCAGGCTAGCCTAGGTTATTGGGGTCAGAGCAACAATTGGCTGAAGGGTGGGGTAGGAAGTAACTGAAATACAGTATTTCAGTAAATGACATTCTTTCATAACATTTTTGCCTTAAACATAGGCCTCGAATATATAACTGAATATCGGTCGGAGGAAAACCTGGCTTATAAATGTCACCTCTGCGGATGCCTAACAGGTCTAACGCACATGTTCGTGCACGTTTTGGGTGTTAAACACAGGCAAGCATATTTGGTAAGGATTTCTCATTAATGCTGTTTATGATTTTATGGCTTCCTGAAACGATTTGAAATTATTTTCTTGCCAGAGCTGTTTCACTGTTTTCTAAATCACTTTCCTACTGAACTTGTTCTGTGTGAGCTGCGTCCAACATTTTCCCCTCTCCTGATTGTGTTTTTGAGGTTCCCCTGACCCTGGGTCGAAGTTCAGGCAACTCAGTTCAATGAACTTCGACTGGTGGGTTGTTACATGGAATCCTATATTTTTATGCCACTTCTTAATTCTAATTTTTGTTGTCAGCGCTTACACCTTCCATTTCCTAATTAGCCCAAAGCAGCTTACAAAAATGGTCAAGAGACTTTGGAATATCCTTTTAAAATGTTGTTAAAAAGTACAAATAAAATATAAAATTACAAACCCCAAGTGGAATAACAAACAACCCATTAATTGTCTGTGGAAAGTTAGCCAGTCAAGCTCAACTTGGCCCATGCTACTCTCCAGAAAAAGGTACCTGGAAAAGAATAGGCTTAGAAGCAAAAAGTTAACAGCAAGGTTCCCTTATGGATTTATCCTGGAAGTCCATCCCATAATGTCTGGACAGTTGCAGGAAATGCCCAGGAATGAATAGAGGTAGAATGTGCCGGACAGTTATGGATAGAGAGTAGACATGGTTGTGAGGAACAAAATTGTGAAGGATTCGTATTTTACTGTGCTCTTTTATTGACGATTCTAATAACTGAAATACGTTTTGATTTTTATTGATTCTGCTGTAAGCCACTTTGAGTGTGCTTTGTAGAGTAGTAAGCCAATAGTCTAAATCAGTAAATATGTTGACAATATGAGATGTTATCTACTTAAGTGTCAGTAATTGAAACAAGCTACATATAGTAGCTTGTATTTTGTTACGTGTCTCTGTGTGAGCACACGACTGGCCTTGTCCTGGGCTCTCTCTCCTCCTTGCTTTAGCTGGCCTCAGACCGGGAACTAGAGCATGAATCAGCCAGCTCTCCAGGAACCTTCCCAGCCCAAATCCTCCTTGGCCCTTTCTGAATTTGCCCTTACAAAAGGAGAAGCCAGAGAATGGGTCTGGCCCTTCCGTGCCTTCTACTATTGAGTCTGGGGTCACTCAGCCCCAGCCTCTTTTCTGGTTTCACCCCAGCTCACCTTCTGCCCAGGTTGGGTTGGCATCTCTCCCCTCTCTGTTCCCCTTCTCAGGCTCCTCTAGGGCGGTCTCTCTTGGCTCTGACCCATCCTTTATTTATTTTATTTATTCAATTTCATAGACCGCCCTACCCCCGAAGGGCTCAGGGCGGTTCATAAAACAATTGAACACAATACAACGTATGATTTCAATTAAAACAATAAATAAATTAAAACATTAAGACATTAGCAGCAATGATCTTCTATAATTAAAATAAGTAGATGATGTCCGGCGTTAACCCCCGGGAGGGGACTGGCCGATATTCAATCAGCAGATGATATATGGAGCGATAGAAACAACAAAGAGGGGGCGGATTCAGCGGCCAGCCTCACCAAAGGCCCGGTGGAACAGCTCGGTTTTACAGGCCCTGCGGAATTCCCCGAGGTCCCGCAGGGCCCTAACAGATGGAGGAAGAGCGTTCCACCAGGCAGGGGCCAGGGCCGTAAAAGCCCTGGCCTGGGTAGAGGCTAGCCGCATCATGGAGGGACAAGGGACCACCAGTAAATTGGCCTCTGCCGAGCGGAGAGGTCGACTTGGGACATATGGGGTAAGGCGGTCTCGCAGGTATGAGGGCCCCAGGCCGTAAAGGGCCTTAAAGGTCAATACCAACACCTTGAAGACAATCCGGAACTCCACTGGGAGCCCCCCTCACCTCCTTGCTCCGCCTCCTCTCTTCCCAGTCACTGAGTCTGCTAGGCGCCCCGCCTTGGAGCTCCTCCCCAGCTTCCTTGTAAGGTCTCCAAGTCCTGGGTTGGCTGCGGCTTGTTGTGGCGGCATTGGGTGGACTGCCTTGCTCCCAGGACCCCCCCCCCCTTTTGATGACTCTTCTGACTCCTGAGCCAGCCGTGGCTTGTTAAGGTGGCACTGGGTGGGCTGCCGAACTCCTGGGGCCTCTCTCCCACCCCCTACGCAGCCTCCTAGTTCCGGGCTGCGTGTGGCTCGGGAGACTGTGGCTGGTCCGTCCTGTCATGCAATTTCATGATGTTATTACGCTGCACAAGAAAACTGGGAAAATCTGATCACAGTTTCCTTTTCACCCAAGCTGGCTCTTTTTGGAAAGCAGATTGGCCTGCTGGTCCTCTAGACATTGCATGTTGTTTTAAGAGTTTTGAGAGCTAAGCGTATAATAACAATGGCCAGGATCTAAAGGCTGTGTGTGGATCCATCAGGTGTCGCGCTTTGTGAATTCTGGAGGCCTGTTCGTGAGAGGAAAAATGGGCAGCTAATAACATACAGAGAAAAGGCAGACGATCGATGGCCTGTCCTCATTAACTATTTCTTAAAATGTTGGCTTTTAAATGGAGGTTCCAGGGACCAAAGACGAGATCGTAACCACTGGGCTGTGAGAAAGCCAGCAGAGCGGAAGGCTTTGAATATTGGACTATGGTTTGGGAGACCCAGATTCAAATCTCAGCTCTGCCGTGGCAGCTTGCTGGGTGACTTCGGGCCAGTCATTCATTCTCACGCTTATCTACCTTGCTGGGCTGTTGTGAGGATTGAATGGAGGGAAGGGAAAGGGTGATGGATGCTGGCCTGAGCTCCTTAGAATAAATGTGTCCCTATCCATGATGATAAAAGTGTGCCTGTTCGCTGTGTTGGCGTGCCTCACACAGGAAAAGTCCTTGGTTTGAAACAACTAAAGGTGCTCTGAGTGGGGGCCACAGTGCAGTTACAGAGTGCATTCTTTTTGTATATAGAAGAGTCCCAGGTTCATTCTCCAACATCTCTAGTTAAAAGGATTCTCCGGGAAATGAGCTATGGCTATGGGGAGTTGCTGTCAGCTTGGACTGACAGGATTTTGTTAGAACAGGGGTGTCCAATTGGCTAAGCTGACAGGGACTGATGGGAATTGTAGTCCATGAACATCTGGGGCACCAGAGTTGGACACCCCTGGGTTAGATGGACAAATGGTCAGGCTTTGTATAAAAAGCCTGCCTATTTTCACCCAGGATGCACCCCTTCCATTGGATGGCAGGCAGTGCATTTATAAGAGAGGACGGTAAAAGCTGGCCACTTTTGATGCATAGAAAAGTCACCAGTTTTATCTTGTTTTACCTACTTGCTAAACTGAATACGTACGGTGCTGGAAAATAGTGAATTGGTGGTGTTTTTTGTTCCCAGAGAAAACATCACCCTGAAATGGGGAAGGTGAGAGGCCCTGCAGAACGGACCCGTGCAAAACGGATCAAAAGCAGACTTAAAGCATATGCTATGCAAGTTGAACAAGCCGAAGGAAGAAAGCAAATAAAGGTATGAAGCTGTAGCATTTGTTGCTTTGCATTGGGATGTTTGCCTGTGTAATGAAGGCCAAAAAAACAATAACACCCAACCCCAAATGGTGCAGAGGAAAATGAATTCTTAATAATTACTAGCAGGGCCCGGCCACGCGTTGCTGTGGCAGTTGTCCTTCTCATCACAGTCCGCAACCCACACAGATGTCCATGCAGGTCCAATGATGATCCGCAGTATAGCCTTTTGGGATGGTCAAATGGAATCCCTCTTTCCCTTTTCAATTCACATTGTTATATGGTGGTGTCTTGTTTTTAGTATAAGGTAACCCTTTCCTTTCCACAACGGAACTGTCCAGAGTGCGAATCCCGCTATCCATGAGGCTGGCTGGTACACACACAGTCCTGGCTTAGGAAGGCATAACTGGGGCAAGGAGGCTATCCCAGTCAAGCAGCAGAGGCAGGGTGGTGAGGCACTCAGATCGAGGCCAGCTCCCTGGGTTCTTAAAGGGCCACGTGCCAAAGAAGCGGAGCCGGTACTGTTGGTTCGCCCCCACCCCACCCAGTTGTCCTTCAGAAGAAAGGCAACTCCAGCTCAGCTAGTAAAATAGAGCTGTTGCGAATATGGGTGAGGAAGTGGGTAAGTGGTGGTTGGATGTGAGGGAGGGCAGAGTGAGGTGTGTGAGGATGAAGTGGCTGTGTATGAGAGTATGTGAGGTGTGTGGTAGTATTGGGTGAGGCACAGAGAGTGAAAGTTACCTGCATGTGTGTGTAGGGGGGGACCTCACCTGATGTCTCACACGGCAAAGTGTGTATGTGTTTCACTACCGCTCGTATTACCTAACAGTATTACCTATTTACTGTTTTCACTGCTCATCTCTGCCCATCTGTGTGAACATCCTAAGCCCCCAGGCCACAGACAGACAGGCTGCACGGACATTCTAAGGGTGACAGTTAAACACAAACAGCTTCATGGCCTGGTGCGCCAGGAAAAAGACGCTTTACCCTGGCTCAGGTATGGACTTTCGTGATTTGAAGGTCCGATTACCTGCCCGCAACAGGGAAGAACGTCATGTGAAAATTTGGGGGCGATCCGTCCAGCCGTTTCGGCGTTAGGGAGTGACTAACAAAGTCACTCCCTAGCAGGATTTATATGGAACATTTTGAGGAACAAGCCCTGAAAACAGCACCAAAAAAGCCCACCATATGGTTCCGTTATGTGGATGACACATTCACCATTTGGAGCCACGGAGAAGAAGAACTAAACAAGTTCCTGGACCATATCAACAAGATCCAGCCTAACATCCAGTTTACTATGGAAAAAGAAAATGAAGGAAAACTGCCATTTTTAGATGTTTTAGTCATCCGCAAACCAAACCAGCAATTGGGACACACAGTATACAGAAAACCTACACAGACAGATATCTACACAAAACTCCAATCACCATCCAGGGCAAAAGGAGCACCATAAAAACTTTGGTACATCGCGCAAACAGAATCTGTGAACCTCACCTCCTACAAGATGAATTGAATCACCTAAACAGGGCTCTACAGGCTAATGGTTACTCTAATACAGAAACCAGAAGGGCTGCAAGACCACGAACAAGCCACGTGAACAAAGATAAGAGAGCCATCTAGAGGGAAAGTGTTCTTACCATACATCAAGGGAACCACTGATAAGCATAGGAAAACTGATGAAGAAGCACAACCTACAAACAATCTACAGACCCACTAAGAAAATTCAACAGATGCTACGCTCAGCAAAAGGATAAGAGGGATCCTTTAGCAACTGCAGAGAGTCTATCGTGATACCATGCAGCTGTGGACAAGTCTACATAGGAACCACCAAGCGCTTAGTAGCGCAGACACGTATCAAAGAACCACGAAAGGCACTGCAGACTATTTCCGCCAGAAAATCAGCAATAGCAGAGACACATGATAAACCAACCTGGACATAGAATATTATTTGAAAAAACAGAAATTCTGGACCACCCTGAAAGCCACTACGTCAGACTACACAAGCAATTGAAATCCATAAGCACATGGACAATTTTAACAGGAAGGAAGAAACTATGAAAATATGGAACAGAACTTGGCTGCTGGTGTTGAAAATACTAGAGTCAAGACAGTGTCTAACCAGCTCCACACAAACACAGGATGACCATGAACCACACAAAAGAAACAAAGGCCAGGATACTTCTATTCAGATGCTCCACCAGTGACCTATCTCCATTGACACTCCCACGCTATAGTCTTCATTGTTACTCATACTTCTATTCAGATGCCCTCAACTATTGACCTGGTTGCCTTCTTTGTTACTCACAGACAATGTTTCTCCACCCACCCTGGACACTCCAACAGATATATATACTCCACTTGCTTTCCCAACATCAGATCCTCTGAAGATGCCAGCCACAGATGCAGGCGAAACGTCAGGAGAGAATGCTGCTAGAACACGGCCATACAGCCCGGAAACCACACAGCACCCAAGTGATTCCGGCCGTGAAAGCCTTCGACAAAACAAAGTCACTGTTAGCTTTTTATATATATATATATTGCAATCCATATGCATTTCATGTGTAGCTTTGTCAGGGGGTATCATTCAGATTCATTTTAGTAATATATTGCATGAAATTACTTGCTGCAAAAAAGAAAAAGGTACCGTGAGATTGTGTGATGTATCTGACATTAAGATCAATGAAAGAAGACATACTTGGCATGCATTTTAAAAAGAGGATGCAGTATCTGGAGCAGGATTTGATAATCAGGAAGGAACTGCCACGGGAGATATTGGTGAAGAAGAAGAATACAGGTTCCTCTCAGAGGCGCTGAAGAAGAAAAAATCCTTTTAGATGTGGCTACCAGAAGGACTGGTTTTTACCTTCGCTGGAAATGAACAGAAGATATCTGATATACAAGAAGCAAGAAAATTCATCAGCCAGAATAAAAAAGACTTTTAAAGTATAGTATTTCAAGACAGAAAAGTTAGATGTTTAGAAAATATGATGGAAGGGGAAATTTTTAAAATTAAATTATTCAAAAAATAGCAGAGGTTAATTAGAAGATTAGGAAGAACAATAACATATTTGTGGGTATACATATATGTGTGTGGGTATGTAATAGCAGAATTCTAGATGGGTCATGACATAATTTAGATTGTATATTCAAGTATCTAATCAAATTATAAATGATATAGAAAAATTTTTAGTAGAAAGTAGAAAACTGGTATAAGAGATTTTGATCATTGAATATAGAATGTATTGTATATGATGAAGGCGAGATGGGAGTCATGTAGTTTTATCTGTTTTTAATCTGTTAATCTATGGCCCTTTCCGCACGGACAAACTACGACGTCATGGAAATGGCAAAAAAAGCGTCACAGCGAAAGCGTTCACATGCGCTGCGGCAGAGGTGCGCGGCGCCGTCGCGAAAACTGTCAACCGGCACGAAGCCGCGGTAATAAAAAAGTCGCCAGGAATGGAGGTTTTTCAAATACGGCGCTCCGAGGCTGCAGTCGTGCAAACCGCTGCCACGGAGTCGGTGCCAAAAATGGCGACTGCCGAACGCCAGCCCACACTGGCGGCAGCCATGTTGGGGAGGGTTCATCATCTTGTAGTTTTGTAATTCTAATTTTTAAAAAAAAACAGAACAGTGGTTTGATCTTTTGGCTGGCTGGAAGTGTGACAGTCCAGCTGTGAGCACACTTCTCCCTAACCTTTGCTTGTAGCCAACTGTAGCCCTCAAGCATTTTGGAATGTTAAGTTGCCTTTACTCGTTTCAATATATGGCCTGTGACCAAGGTACTTGAAATATCAGCTCCAACATCTTTATGACCTCATCTTCTAAAATTAGCTCAGTAGCACCCAGAGGTTCCTTTTCACAAAGGCACCTTGCCCAGAGATTTAGGTGCCATATAAACATATTCTGTGTGCCCAGGCTTTCTATAAGTGTTTCTTTCTGATCTCGGCTGGCCTTCCCATTTTAACTATTTTAAAGCATCTCTATACCTAACTGTTTGACCATTGCCTTTGTACTTGCACAGGAAATATGTAACACCACTGTCTTAGTTACTGGGACACACGGGGTTACAGAACCACAGACTATGTCTGTTGCATTTTTATATGGGCATGATGTGGTATCCTTATCTCATGGCTGTCAGTGAGAACATATTAGTCATTTCACAAAGGATGGATTTGATTTAAATCATACCAATTTAAATCACTCGTCAGTAAGACTTTATTTAAATCATGGCTTTCTGTACAAAGGCTCATTCTTATTGTTAATAATGGTATTGTAAATAAAGCTTATTCTTAATATTTACAACTATATGAAGGTTTCATTTTTAGAATAATAACTTTTCATATTAGTTTTACTGTTATATCAAGAAATTACTGATTTGGCTAAACTGTTAGAAATGCACACATAGATAATTATGAAATTATTGCAAGGAGAAACCTCTGAAATGGATTAATGGAATTAATTTTCCAAAAAAATGTAAACCGTGCATGAATATACTGTCTCATGCTACGTACGGTAGTTAAAAACTGGAACTTATTATCTATAGCCAAGTATGCTATAGAGAAAGCATGACTGAACTCTTTCCATGTCACAGCTCCATGCTTGTATCCACAGTGGGATTCTGTATAGTAATTGCATGGTGATTTTAGCATTAAATGCCTTAATGGCAGCAGGTACAAATTCATGGCCTTTGGTGCGAAAATAGCGACTGATGGCCTTGCAACTCAGTTTGCTTGATTCAATAGCCAATTTCCTTTGGGTAACCCAAGAGGAGTTGTAATTAAAGTGGAGACCCAAGTATTTAAAATGTTTGACCTGTTCAAACTGTTCATTGTTTATTGGCCAACTGAATGGTCTCCAAGAACAAGCAAAACCCATTATTTTTGACTTTGTGAAATTAAGCCGCCAGGTATTATTATTATAACTACAGTATTCAACACATCGTGCCAGTAAACATTTCAAGCCAGGTGTTGTACGGGAGAGTAATATAGCGTCATCAGCATATAAAAGTAAAGATATGGTCGTTTGATTAAAAGTAGGGCAGTGCGAGGAATCCTCCAGCAGAAAGGAAGCCAGATCACTTAAAAAAAGATTAAATAGGGTCGGGACCAAAACACATTCCTGTTTGACACCCCTGTTAATTGATATGTGAGAACTAAGTATACCATCAGGAGAGCATTTGACTTGACAGGTAGTATTATGATGTAAGGCCATTACTAATGTAAGTAGCCTTCTGTCAGTTCTTAGGTTAACCAGTTTTCTCCACAGTAGGTCTCTGGAGACAGAGTCAAAGGCCCCCTTTAAATCCAAAAAGGCCACAAACAGGGATGATTTGCTTCCACTAAGTGTGGATGGTTCTCATGCAGGTGATGTCCTGGGCACCCATAAGCCAAGCAATATACTGTGCATTTATATGGACTAGCACAGCGTTGGTGAACCTCTGACACATGTAAAAGGTGTCATGCCATGATGTTTTGGGCAACACGACAAAGTTCTCAGAAGCACCAATTGCCATGGAGGAGAAACGGGGGGCCGAGGGATGGGTTACTGCTCATCTACACAGCTCACACTGCAGCAGTTAGATTTGAGGGGCAGGGACAACGACAGTCCTGAGCCCACCTATGTGAGCAGCAGCTGTGGTCACATGAGAATTTAGTTGCGATCTCCCCATGCGGCTCTACTTCTCTGTTGTGGAGTGTGGTGGGAGTGGGGGTGACACCCCAGCAGATTCAAGTTGGGCATCATCCAGATTTTTTACATGCTGAGCCCAAAAGCTTTGCCATCACTCGACTAGCAGAATTGGCAGGGTGGTGGCAATGATGGGCAAATAGTTCTGTGAAAAATAGTTCTAGGAATGGACTTTTAGGAGGTGCTGAACATTCCTGTGTGTGTTTTTTTGTCAAACCACAGTAGAGATATGTACAGACAAGCAGATCACCTGGACCAGCTGAACATTGAGTATCACAGTGTGATCCTTAAAAATATTACGTCAGTCCCGGTGTGATTTGTAATTAGAAGTGTTTGAATTCAGATGAATATTTCTGTAAAACAACAAAGTTATGTTTTAATGGAATATTTCTGCAAAACAAAAAAGTCGTGTTTTACTCAAATATTGATTAAAAGGTCTTCTTTTCCCTTTAGAGTACAACGGATCGTCCTAATGAAAAAGGTAAGGTGTTGCAGTGTATGGTACCCCTTTTAGCATTAGGCATACTCTTAGCATACATCACTGTATCCCACTTTTCTCTCCAATGGGGACCCCAAATGATTTACGATGTTGTTCTGTTCTGAAAATCCTCACAGTGACAATCCCTTGATGTAGGTTATGTTGACAAGTGAGATTTATGTTGATTTATGTTGTGTTGACAAGTGAGATCCAGCAAGCTTCCATATCAGAGTGAAGATTTGAAACTGGGTTTCCCACCTCCTCGTCTGATGCTTTGAATACTACATTATTTTGGGTATGCATGGGGATAACTTCTTGTGTCTGCTCATTGTAAACACATTTACTATAGTCTGTCTCAGAAAAAGATGTTAGTAGGATTATATATCTGTCTGCCATGGAACTCAACATGCCAGACCTCCTTTATTGAAGAATGCTCTGTCTGGGTCCTAGTGCCTACCTAGCCCTGTACCTCCCCCCTCCCCCCATCTGAAAGTAAAAATACATGATGACGTTCAGTTTAATTATACAACCTAAATGCTCCTGTGTCCATGTTCAATAATGTACCATGTTCAAAGTACCATGTTCAATAATGCACAAAATAATGGTTTGACAAAGGCAGTGCATAAAAGTGAATGAAAATTCTCATGTTTGTTCAGTACTATATTCTAATGTAGTCAATTCTAGTCGATATTATAGCTACCAAAATCGACTGTATTCTAGTCGATTTATGGCTATCAGTCTTGATCCTCTTTGATCTGAGATTGCAAATGCCTTAATAGACCAGGTGCTCGGGAGCAACAGCCGCAGTATACCATTGCTTTCACATCCTGCAGGTGAGCTCCCAAAGGCACCTGGTGGGCCACTGTGAGTAGCAGAGAGCTGGACTAGATGGACTCTGGACTGATCCAGAAGCTAGTTCTTATGTTCTTATGTTCTTAATGCTGAAGCTTACAATTTTCTTGACCCCCCGTACCTCAACTGACTAATATCTTTTTCTGAGACAGTATAGGAAGATTGTGCCATGAGTAGCACTTATTTGCCAGATTAGAGTGTTGACCTAAAATCACAGCCTAATGTCACTCAGAGTGAAATGTGAAGCAGTTCAGTTGGTTCTCTTGATCATGGGGAAAACAATTGCAAAGTTTGTTAAAGATCCAGAAGTTAAACTTTGGATGAATTTCAGCCCCAGCCCCCCCCCCCCCAGTTAGTGTTCATGAAACCCCAATATTTTTAAATTTTTTTGCATCAGAGTGTAACATTGCAAAATATACATAACATAGTATGACAGTGTTAAGTGCAGATGTAAAAAAACCTCAGTAAATATGTTTTCTTGAAACAGGTAAATTATTTGAACTGACATTTAGAAGGTTTCACAAACTTAAGTCCATGACATGACTCCAGCTGAAATTTTCATATCTTCTTTCATTTTACAGATGACATATGTTCAGTGGACGTTGCAGACTCTTCCATCACTTGGTTTACCTCAGGTGAGCTGTTAGAATGAATGAATGAAGGCCCTATACTTAAAAACTGTTAGATGTGCGTAACTTCCAGTATTTGTGATGTGACGGTCACATTTAATCTGATCTCTAATGTCCCTTGTGAGAACTGGAAGGTTGCTATAACATGTACTCTGAGAACTTTGATGGCTCATAAGCCATGAACTCAGTTGTTCAGTGAGTGTTTACACTTGTTCTGTGAGAGTTTACACTTAATATGCATTGATAGACATGTGCATTGTGTACATATCAAGGCACTTCCAAAAACCACCTAATAGTTCTTGGGTGTTTTAAAAGACTAAGAGTGGCATTTACTTTATCAAACGGATGACATAGACTGATGTGTTTTTATACATATAGAAGTAATTGAATGTGGGTGTTTTCATCTAGATCTGAAATGAAGATTAAAAGGTCAAACTTTGAGCAAGCAGAGATGCTTTCGTTACAGTGGGTCCTTTGAATACAGTGGAACCTCGGTTTTCGTTGGTAATCCGTCCAAAAAGAATCGATGAAAAAAGAAAAGGATGAAATCCGAGGCAAACTTTTCCATAGGAATCAATGAAAATCCAATTAATCCGTTCTAGGCACTCCAAAAAACATACCAAAAACACATTTTTGGGTGAATAAGCACAGTGTTTAATGCTGAAAACAGTAGCAAACAATAACACTCAGGGACCATTAGCTTCAGAACCAGTGGACCCAATGTCTAAGCAGAGAAAGCTGTCCAAAGAGGGTCTGTTCCGGCCTCCTTTAAGCATTTGTCTGGAAATGGGGCAAGACATTGGTCATTAAGCAAGTTGCAGACGTGGCCTGCAACAGCTTTGTCCGGGTGATTTTTCTATCCATAAACCCCTTCGCCTTTTGGTTAAGCAAATCAATGAAGAACTAAGGCAGAATTCGATGAAAACCAGACGATTTTTTTTCAGTGAAAGCCGGAAACGATGAAAACTTCAAACCGATGAAAACCTGGGAGCAGCAGTGAAATCCGTGGTCCCACTGTACATAATTGGACATGGTTGCTTTGGAGATACTCTTGATAGGCCCTTGGTTTGTTCATTTATTTGTAAATATTTATATCCCACCTTATACAAGCAACTCTTGGTGGCTTACATGGGTTAAAAACAATTTAAAAACCACAATTAAAACATCATAAATAAAATATAACAAGTAAAACAATAACAAAAGTAGTGTTAAAATAACCCTACTCCCCTCCCCCCCCCCACCAGCTGTAGGTGAAATAGCCAAGAGGCTTACTTGTTCCATATTTTGAGGGTAAATAATAATATTCATTACAGCTGATGTTCCCTGGCATAGTTAAGGCTCCTCTTTTTCTAGAGATTTGTGTAATCATGTAATTAGAGTTAATTTCTTGGGTCTCCTGATTCAAGGCTTGAATAGACATTGGATATGTAACTGCCTTTTTATTTCTGCAGTTCTAGTTGCTTGTCTGAACCATGGTTAAAAGAAGGCTTCATATTTATATCCTTGAAGAAAATATTTTTGGGGCACATCTTACAGCATGGTTTCATCAGTCAGTAGACTAGAAGCTAAAAGAACCCCCAAATAGTAGTTTTGATTGCTTCACATTGAAAGTTTGCTACTTTCATATATGGCAATGCAATGCAAGTCCGCACTTTGAAGAATTACTTAATATGGTTAATTTATTTTGTAGATGATGCTGAGGAAAAAAAGAAAGAAGATATGAAACCAGTGGCAAAAGAAGCTGCTAAGTACGTTTTCAGATGGTTAACAGTTTATTTCGAGAAACCCAAGCAGGTAGATCCATTAGTTTGCTGTAGCAAAATAAACAGAAGTTCAGTGGCACCTGCACAAAATTCATACAGCATTTCATTTCCAGGAGGGTCGTGGTTGGTATATTGGGTCAAGAGTCGCTGAGAGACTTCTAATCTGGAGAACTGGGTTCAATTTCCCATTCCTCCACATGAAACCTGCTGAGTGACCCTGAATCAGTCACAATTCTCCCAGAACTCTTTCAGCCCACTCAGAGGCCGGCAATGGCAAACCACCTCCAAACATCTCTTGCCTTGAGAGTCCCTCATGAAGGTGGGATCAGCAATTCTCACCAGTTCGAGGTGATTACTAATTACTTGTGTGTGTGCGAGGGTTCCTAATTGGAGTCCGCTTTTCCGTTAGAAATTCCGGCCAGGTCGAAATCATAAAGTCCTGTTGTTTCCGTGTGGCGGCTGGTTAGCGAAGGTGAAAGCGGGATAATTCTCCCTGTTGGGCTGTTTTAAAAATGTTTTAGAAATATGGTAGTTTGTTTAGCGAAAATATCGCTGCTTTAATTTCTAGAAACAAAATTAAGTATTTGAAAATGGCCAAATGTTGAGCAGGCAGTCAATTAAAGGAGAAGTCGTTGTTTCTGTTGGCAGTAGACGATAGGACTTGCTATAATGAGTTTAAATTATGGACAGAAAGATACCAGCTGGAAATCAGAAACTTTTTTTTACAGTAAGAGTTTTTTACAGTAACAGAGAAATTATTAATGCCCTTCCCACGAGGTGCGATACATTGCCGTGCTCAGCCCGATTGGCTACGCCACTGTTTGAATCCCACCCCCATGGGAACCTGTTACTGAAATTTTTGGATCCCACCACTGGTCCTACGGGGTCACCATAACACAGCTGTGACTTGATGGCACACACCCACCCACCCAAAAACTGGAATAAATGTACTTAATCTTTAAGTTGCCACTGGAGTCCTGCTTAGTTTGGCAATAGCCTTTGGAAATAGCTTGAAGGAAGTGTTTCTGCTTAAATGTGTCCTCTCTGAATCGTTTTCGTTATTTTAGAACGTGAGTCTCCAATTCACAGGGAATATTTGAGTGGTTTCTTTGATCTGTAGTGTTCACAGCACAAGTAAAGTTCTTCTGCAGGTGCACTGTTGGTTTCTAGGAGACCTAGGTCAGTGGTGGTGAACCTTTTTGAGACCGAGTGCCCAAATTGCAACCCAAACCCCACTTATTTATCGCAAAGTGCCAACCCCACAATATAACCCGAATGCTGATGTTTTAGTTTAGAAAAAAACGGTTGGCTCCCTCTTCCTCCACCCCACCTGCTCGAGCAGGGGCCAGCCTGCTCTAGCCTCCAGCAAGTCCCGTTAAGCACGGCTCTGGCCTCTCTAGCATCTCTGCCTCCTCCCACACCAGGGCGGCGGCCTGCCGAACTGGGCACCGAGCCCACCGGCACGGAGTCCTCCCTGCTCACCTTGGTGCCGCGTCGTGCTCAATGTTGAGCCAGCCCTAGTGTGTGGGGGGTGATTTTCGCCCCACACTTGGCTGGCAGCTGTGTCGCGTGCCCACAGAGGGCTCCAGTGCCCACCTCTGGCACCCGTGCCATAGGTTCGCCATCACTGACCTAGGTGATCTCCTCTGTTTCCCCCAAGTCCAGTTGTTAGTGTATTCTTTTCAGTTCAGAAGGCAGAATGTTCTCATGTGAAAAAAATACAGGCAACTCATGTTTCTTGGCGAGTATTTGAAGACGGTGTGGGAAACTTTCTTTTCATGGGGCTTCATGTTCCTTTGGGCCCTTCCTCTGAGACTTCAGTCCATCTGCATTTTTTTGCTGCATTCTATTTTTTTCCTGAATTTATTTCTGGCATTGTGTTCCCAAATGGTTGTCCTCTGTTTTGAGAACATTCCAGAAATGCTCCCAGCCATTTGTGGAGCAGGTACAGCGGAGGATTTCCTGAACTATTCCACTGCACCATTCACAAGGAGATCATTAAGAAAAGTCTTGACCTTTGTCTAACAGGAGCAGCAGTGGTGTAGGAGGTTAAGAGCTAGTGTATCTAATCTGGAGGAACTGGGTTTGATTCCCTGCTCTGCTGTGACGTCAGGCTTATCCTGGGGAATTCGTTAGCCTGTACACTCCATAGCCAGCTCTGGCCACCTACCTCACAGGGTGTTTGTTGTGAGGGGGGAAGGGCAAGGAGATTGTAAGCCCCTTTGAGTCTCCTACAGGAGAGAAAGGGGGGATATAAATCCAAACTCCTCCTCCTCCTGCTGCTGCTGCTGCTGCTTCCTCCTCCTCCTCCTCCTCCTCCTCCTCCTCTTCTTCTCCTTCTTCTCCTTCTTCTCCTTCTTCTCCTTCTTCTCCTTCTTCTTCTTCTTCTTCTTCCAGTTGCCAATAGGCGGGATTCAGTAGATCCATTTAACTGATGGTGGCTCCTTCCTCCGATGCAAGAGGTTTTAAGGAGCCCTTTGCATCAGAGACGATGCCTTGCAATGGAGGAGGATACCACTATTAGTAGAATAGACCCAGAGAATCCAGCCACTTATATGCAAGAGAGATACAAGTATGTAACATAGAAGAAGGAAAAAGAAAGAAGTTTGGATTTATACCTTGCCTTTCTCTCCTGTAAGGAGACTCCAAGGGGCTTACAAACTCGATTCCCTTACTTTTCCCACCACAGACACCTTGTGAGGTAGGCAAGACTGAGAGAGTTCGGAGATAACTATGACTAGCCCCAGGTTACCCAGCAGTCTTCATGTGTAGGAGCTGGGAAACAAATCTAGTATAGCAGATAAGAGTCCGCTGCTCTTGTGGAGGAGTGGGAATCAAACCCAGTCCGCCAGATCAGAGTCCACAGCTCTTATCCAGTACACCACGTTGACTCTCTTAAGTACTTCTTATTGGAGTTATTACATAGGTACCTCTTGGAGTACAATACTTCAGTCTGTACTGAGACATATTTCCATGATGCTTTTCAGTAGGGCGCCCCAAAGTTGTGCCTGCAGCATCCATTTTGTGGTGGTGCCCACTGGGCTGTTTCAGAATGCCAAAGATGCACGCAGGGTCAAAAAGATTGCGGATCCAGATTGGTAGAGTGTGGCAATGGAGGTGGGAGGGTAATACGGTAAACCTGACTGAATGCTTATAGGACAGTGGTGGCAAACCTATGGCACAGGTGCCAGAGGTGGCACTCAGAGCCCTCTACGTGGGCACGCACAGAGTGCTCCCCCCCACATCCAGGCTGGCCTGGACCGCTGGGCTCGATTATTAGCATTAAACCTAAGACTAGTTTTGGGAGGTGGCACTGCGGAAAGTAACCCTGTTAAAGTGCTGTTAAACCCACTGATTTTCTTCATGTAAGAACTAAAAGCGATCCTTTACCTGGGGTAAAAGCTCAGTTGCTGGCAATGGGGCTTGCTTCTGAGTAAACCCTCCTAGAATTAAGTGATTCACCCGTTGGAAAGAGTTGCCGCGGTTGCTTCAAAGCAGCCACCGACTACCACCAAGCTTACTCTGAGTAGCATGCCTCTGAGCCAACCGTTTTTTCTAAACTAAAACCTCAGTATTCAGGTTAAATTGCCATGTTGGCACTTTGCGATAAATAAGTGGGGGTTGGGTTGCAGTTTGGGCACTCGGTCTCGAAAAGGTTCGCCATCACTGTTATAGGAGATGTAGTGTGGCCATCCTGTTCCCTTATTGCTTACATACCCACCAGAGGCTCAGCAAACCCCCTCAATTTTTTGCAACTGCAGAACGTGGGGGGGGGGGGGATTATCAATAATCTGGCAGGCCACACTACATGGCTGGTGGACAGCGTTCAATTTACTATGTTAGAAGTTGTGTAAGCCTGATTTTCAATTGTGGATGTGGATTGAGAGTTCATGAGAAAAAAAAGGGAAATATGAGAAGTTGTTTGAAATGTCTGTGTAGGTCAGGGGTTTCCAACTCTGGCACTTCAGATGTTCATGGACTACAATTCCCATGGCCAATTGGCCATGCCAGCAGAGACTGATGGGAATTGTACTCCATGACATCCTGGCATAAGTTGAATCTAATTGTAGGCGTTCTGCAATAGCCTTTCTAGCATAGTCTTACCACGTTGGGTTAAATGTATATTGTTTTCGTAGCTTCTGCAATTCAGTTTTTTCTTCAAAGACAGGTGTGTTTTGTTTAATAGATTTTGTTTTTCTTTAAATTTCTCAAAGGTGTGATAATAGTGACAAGTCGGGAGATGGAAAGGAGTCAGAGCAGGTAACTATTCACTTGAATGTTTTGGCGGCTTATAGTTTTATTTCCTATAAAGCTTGATTTTAAAGTAGGGAGTGCGGTCAGACCGTTAGTCACGAGTCATATTTATTTGGATTAAAAAGAATCCTTTTTTGTGCAGCACCCTCAAAAGCGTTTTCCCCTTGGCTTCAGTGGCTCTTTATTTTCTTATCTACCAAGAATACAATCTTCTTGCATAGTGTTCCGTTATGAATGTATGCTAATTCAGATATGTGATATATGTTTTGCAGAGCACTGTGCAGCTATTAGATGTATTTGACAGTGACTCCGATTCTGAAGAATTTATGAGCAACTACGCACTACTAAGATATTTGGTAGGTGGCCGAACTGTCTGTGGCTCAGTGAACAAAATACAATGTAACATGTGTAAGTGAATGATAAAGAGAGTCCTAGAACAGTGATGGCGAACCTATGGCACAGGTGCCAGTGGTGGCACTCAGAGCCCTCTCTGTGGGGAAGTGCAAGCAGAGTGCCCCCTCCACACATCTAGGCTGGTCTGGGCCTCTGGGCTCGATTATTAGCATTAAACTTAAGACCTAGTTTTGAGGAATCAGTGTAAGTAACTGTTAAGCGCTTCCCAGGAGACCTTGTGAGCCCCAAGCTCTCCTGGGAACTGTAGTTCCTCAGGCAGTTTTAGCCTGAACTATAAATAGGCTGCTTTTTTCAGCCTCAAAAAGTACTAGAAATAGAAAAGAAACTTAGGTAAGTGTGGGAAGGCGGGTGGTGTGTGTATGTGCCACAGGGGGGGGGGGCGCTGCCAGAGTGGGGAAAATGGGGAGGGGCCGGTGCATGACGCACCCCCCCTGTTCCGTTGGCGCGCCACCACTGCCTGCAGATGTAATGTCCCATAGTCTTTGCTCTATTGATTTGAGTGCTAAATTGTATCATAGAAGGGCAAGAAAAGAGGATGAGAGACCAATGAAGGTAGCTTTTTGTGCAGTCCTTTTCATCCAGCTACTGGAGAAATCATCCTGGGCTAGGTAGATAAATAGACCTGGGCCCCATGAGAAGATCTGTATCTTGAGCCAAATGCTCAGTGCTACAGATGATGCCCTAAAGGTCAGGGTGTGTTTCTAGCGAATGAACTGCATTAGAGACAAAATGGGGTACTTTTAGGATTGCCTTTAGAAATCTATCTTGGCGTTTATCAATCTCCAGCGATGCTCCACGAATGCACACTGCTATGGCATATAACAATTGCATCGCTACCCAGAATAACTAATTTTTTGTTGTTGTTGGAAAAGATGGGAAAACATTTCCTTGGAGTTGGGAACTGTTTTTTCCCTGGGGCATCACAACTTTAGCAGATTCTGCATGGGTCAAAAACAGTGGTGTGAAAACGGTGTAAAAGGATTTGGACCATTTTCACACCGGTGCAAGACTGCCGACAGTGTTGTAAGGAAAGTTGCTGGCAGAGTCGCGCTGCACCAGTCTGAAGAGGTTTTGCCTGCTTAAACATTTCCTAAGCATTTCCCTCGTCTGAGCTCCCCACGTAGCTATTAAAAGTTGGATCTTTTTCTGTTTCGTCTCCTACTAACTTCTTTGCGGGGCTGTGTGTTCTCCTTTCAGAAAAGCTTTGAATTCGTGGATGAGGACAATGCTGCATTCATCCTGCAGGTTACTCAGAAACTCACCCGAGCGCTGGTTGTGTATCGTGGGAAACTTTCCGAGAAAAACGTAATTTCCTCTTAGTATTTCTAAATGTTTTTTGTGCTGTAATTTAGGCACCTTCCAGCATCCCTGTTCAGAGACTGTACTGTTTTGTAGGTGAGATGTGAGCTAATGTGTCCTGTTGTGCAAAATTTAAATTCCCTGGTACAGTAGGATTCTGCTGTTTGGGTCGTGGCTCTCTGAGGTTTTGAAACGGTGGATTCTCGCTTGCTTTGTGGTACCTCGAATCCTCTGTTATAGCAGTTTTCATAATAGGAACGTGCAAGTACAGGACCCATGAGGAAGAACTGCCGAGAAACTCTCATTTCCCCTTGTATCCTTCTCCTTACACACTTTCCTCTTTCTGTCCCCCAGCAGCCCCATAGAATCTCCCTTTTTCTGATTAATTTCTTTCCACCCACCAAGTGATCCACTTTACTTTCCACCCACCAAGTGATCCACTTTATTAATTTCTTTCCACCCACCAAGTGATCCCCTTCTTCACCTCTCTGTCTTTGTTCCCCCCGGCAGCTTCTTCCCTTTTCTTCTCTGCCACCCGGCTATTCACCTCTTTTGGTTCTCCCTCTTCCCAGCTTCTCTTGTCGTCCTTCTTGCCCCGTTTCTCTTCCATCCTTTCTGTCTTTTTCCTTTCTCAGTCTCTCTCCCTCCCTCACCTTTGACAGAAACTAAAGCTTGGATTGAACAGCAACGTTGTTGCATCTACCTGAAATCTCAGTGGGCATTAATCATTTAAAGCTAGAGATGTTGCTTCTGTTATTTGGGTGTTTTTTAAAAAAAACACCTTGCCTTAAAAAAAATAATCATATTTTCCTGAAAGTCAGGGTTTTCCCCAGGTCCGTAGACCCAGATATGAAGTTTTGATCCATACTGTAGGGCAGGGGTGTCCAACTGTGGTGCTTCAGATGTTCATGGACTGATGGCAATTGTAGTCCATGAACATCTGGCAGAACACCAAAATATATTGAACTAGAGGCAGGAATGAGAATCAACTTTTAAAGGCCCTGATATGAGAGGACATAAACTGCACCTTCTCTGTTGCGTCCGCTTCCTTTTTAATGTTCTGTGTGAGACTTCGGCACCTCACTGCATTCAAAGATGTGTAAACTACAGATGCATGTAGAGCCAGGTCATGTGTCTAGCATGAGGGAGTGTGCTGTGAATTCATCTCCTTTACCATGTGGAGCATGAAAGGAAGGATTCACAACTCTTTAGCACTTTTCATGCTACTTGCTTCCTATGGACTTCTTCATGATGTCTTGAAACACTCTGAAATGTATTGTTTTGGAAAACTGAATTCTAAGAACAAAACAGGCCATATTCCTTTTTGATTGGGGGCTCATGAAATGCCTCCCTTAAGGCAAAGCAGAACTGTTTGTACACAGTGTGGAGATGTATTCATTGCAAGCATTCATTAAGAAAAACACACGTAAGTGCTCCATTTTGATGCATTTCTAATATAAGGTGGGTTTTATCTCTGATTATGAATTAGAGATGGGTGAGCATGTTCAAGGTGCACATCTTACTATATATGTATGTGTTTTGCAGAACATTCCTGAGCAAAATCAGAACGTTTCTGAGCTAAGAGCCGACGTTTCTGAGCAAAATCAGAATGCTCCTATGCAAAAACCGGACGTTCCCAAGCAAAATCAGAGTGCTCCTATGCAAAAACCGAACGTTTTCAAGCAAAATCAGAAGGTTTCTTATCAGAATCAGAAGATTTCTAAGCAGAATCAGAAGGTGTCTAAGCTAAAACAGCATGCAGATTCTGCTGACCATTCAAAGCAGAAGACATCGTCGGGCGCTGCTGGACCTCCTAACGGTAAGAGAGCTTGTGCTATACATGTAAATGAGGAGGTTTGCGTTGAAGCAACAAACTGTTATTGATCGAAGAAGACTGAGAGAGATCGGTCATAAGTTGCCCGATCTTTTCTCCTTGTGCTAGATCTCCCAAGAGGGGACAAAGGTGAGGCTTATTTTAGGATGGGGTCCCCGACCTTTTCCAGCCTGAAGGCACCGTTGGAATTCTGGCAGAGGGTTATTGTCGCCAGTTACAAAATGGTTGCAGCGAGGAGGCAAGCCACAAAATATGCTGCCACAGGAGGTGGTGATGGCCACTAACCTGGATAGCTTTAAAAGGGGCTTGGACAGATTTATGGAGGAGAAGTCGATCTATGGCTGCAATCTTGATCCTCCTTGATCTGAAGTTACCAAATGCCTTAATAACAGTCCAGGTGCTTTCGGGAGCAACAACCCGCCGAGAGCCATTGCTCACATCCTGCAGGTGAGCTCCCAAAGGCACCTGGTGGGCCACTGTGAGTAGCAGAGAGCTGGACTAGATGGGCTCTGGTCTGATCCAGCTGGCTTGTTCTTATGTTCTTATGTTCTTATGTCTCTTCTCTTTTGAAGACGATTTTTCACAATGGGATCTGCCTATTGAACAATCCTTTGAACATATGGAAACAAATCCCATTGTTAAGATACCAGCTAAGCGAAAAGCACCAGAGCCAAACCCGGATCCTTCAGAAGACAAGGTTAAAACTTGTAAACTTGAGGCTTCGTTGCCCACATCTCAACAGAAACCTAGTGAACAAGACTCTTGTGATGCTAAAGGGCCAGGTGAGCGTCGGGGGCCACGTGACTCTGAAAGCCGAGGTGAGTCTCGGAAGCCACGTGCTGCTCCTGGTGCTGCCAGGCGTCCGGATGCAGCCAAAGACCCGCGTGCTCAGCCCCCTCAAAGACAGCGTTTGGCCGGCGAGCGCCCAGCACCGAGATCACGAGACATCTGGATGCAGGCGAGGGGCAGAGAGCGTGACTCGTCAATTTCAGGAGCAGAGGTTTGCTCAGAGGCGAGATGCCATCTCTTGCAGCCCTAAAAGGCGAGATGTCCCGTCTTTGCGTCAGAATCGGTCCGGTGTATCTCCTCCTGTGCCATTACGGTCCGAACATGATGATGGAAAATATGTCAGCAGTAGAAGAAAGATGGATATTGAGGAAGTTGAAATCTGGGCGCCTGACCCTGCATTCAGTGGTAATGTGGTTATTCTGCATTCATTCATTTCTTGAGGGCGGGGCGGGGTGGGGGTATTGTAGGAGCTAATAACTGGGTTTTTGGATTTTACTGCCATTAAGTTGGTTCAGTCAGATCTGAATTTAATGCAGGAGAGGATTTCCGAGTGGAGGCCTAGGGGGGAAGGCAGCTGCCGCAGCTTTCTCCTCTTGGTCTCCACTGCTGCTACGTCATCTTCTTTCCCACGTAGTGGAGGGGGAAGGAAGGAGAAAACAGCAGCAGAGGTACCAACCCCTTGGGGGCAGAGCTGGCGCACAGGTTTGTATCGGGGTGCATCACTGCCAACATCTCCTTCTCAACCTGGTTTATCGCAGATCCCGGTAACAACCTGGCGGATGCCGTGTCTAGGTTTCAGGAGAGGAGGTTCCAGGTGCCTGCCCCCAGTCCGATCCACCACCCAGAACCCTTCCTGGAGGAGCACTGGACACTTGGCAGCAACTGGTTGGGAGAATTCAAGTTCAGTGCACCCACCCCTTGGCGGTCCTGTTCTCGGCCACGGGAAGTGGGTAGGGTGGCAGCCCTGGCCAAATTGGAAGGCCCTGGTCCTGTATTCCCTTGCATCGCTGAGAGAGCAGAGTTTTGCACCCAGAACTGTGAGCACCCACCCTTTGGCAGGTTCATTGTGCAGTAAAGCCCTCAGCTTTTTTGACTTCTTTTTTTTTTTTTTTGAGAGCTGGAAGAAGACCTTTCCATCACTTCTGGATGGCCGGAAGCCCATCTCCATAGAGGGGCTCGGAGGGCACCTGCGGCCCTGTATGCGTTGGAGTTTGAGGCCACCCTCATGGATCCTGGCCTTTTCTGGGGCCGTCGGCAGACGCAGCTTGCTCTCAGCTTCATGCCGTCGCTGTCCCAGATGGGCTCTTGAGCTGCAGGATGCCTCCACGCGGGATTCCGGGCGCCACTCGTGTTGCGCCGGTCCAAAGCAGATTAATGGGACCGGGTCCCAAATTTTCCTTTGGGTCGTTCCGGCAGGTCTGCCTTGCCCAGCCCCTTGCCCGTAAGCCGATTCCCCTTGCCTTGCCCCCCGATTCCAGTTTTTCCCGATTCTGCCTTGCCCCCCGATTCCAGTTTTTTCCTCACACGTTCAGATGTGGCCTTCCTTACAGCTTCCTGGTTGGCTAGCACACTGGGGCCCAGCCTTTTTTCACTGGCCGACATTCCCCTAAAATTGTACTCCCCATATTAGTAAATCTATTCTGTAACTTTTTTTCACGTTCTCCCAAATGCTCTGGCGCATACCCCTGGCGATATGCGTACTCCAGGTTGGGAGTCACTGGACTAGCATGATGCAGGCAGGCATCGTTACTCAGGATCTCCATCCAGGGCAGGGGTGGGCGATTATTTTTTCCATGGGGCCGCATAAGAAACAAAATATTGTGGAGGGCTGGGCCAAAAGACTGAACTCAATTCTGCATAATAGGGGCTGATAAGTGACAGACAGGTGCACAGATCAACTTGGAATCAGTGGCAACAGCTCTGCATACAACACTATCTGGCACAAAGAATCACAGGCTTAACCTACCTGCACAGTTGTCCACTGTGACAATCAAGCAAGTGGGGAGACTTAAGTCCCTTGACCTACTTTTTTCATCGACTGGTGCTTTTGAAAGCCCCGCAGAAGCAGGCAGCCAAGGCAACTGGCTTCTGTGGGGCTTTCAAAGACCCCTGGCTCCCCAGCAAGGCAGGGGGGCCAGTCAGGGTCATCCGGCAGGCCGGATGTGGCCCGTGGGCCGTATAATGCCCAGGTCTGATCTAGGGGGTTATGGGGTGCCGTAGTGACTGGAAATGAGGCTTCCCAAGGCCAAAATGCAGGCCATTTGGCATTGAAGGTCATCCTTTTACTCACCCTACATCTTCCCCCAGATTCGGTAGTCTCTAACATCTTATCTTTTCAGTTCCTCTAGGGCCACTCAAGACAGTATGGATCATTGGCCACAGCGTCGTTCACAAGGCTGGGGCCTACGCAGCTGCCTCTGGCTGGGGGAGAGTCTTGGGGCTCGACAATCGCATAAAGATCACATGGATGGGACAGAGAGAGATGCTGTGGGACGTTCTTCTACCAACCATATCCTCCAAGGTCTCCTGCTTTGGTGCCCCGGATGCCATCGTCATCCAGCTGGGTGAAGACGACCTCGTAGGTCGAAAAGGGGTCAAACTGACTATTGCCATGACGGCCGACATACAGACCATCAAATCCAGGCTCCCAGATACGCGACTCTTCTGGTCAGACCTTCTGGAGCGGCGCAAATGGAGCGGGGATGAAGCACCAGAGAAGATTGACCTTGCTAGGAGGAAAGTTAGCGCTGTGGCAGGGCAGGTCATCGAAGAGACTGGTGGTGTTGTTATCTACCACCCCGACATTAGCTTCAGGCTGAAGGCCCTCTTTAGGGCTGACGGTGTCAATCTCTCGGACTGGGGTCTGGATCTCTGGCTTTATAGCATTCGCGACGCATTGCTTTGTTGGCTGCAATCGTAGGTAGGAGCAGGTTAAGTGGGGTGCTTTGGGCATTGGGCTGGATCCTTTTTTTGGCAGGGGGAGGCTGTGACTGTGTGCCGGCCTCCCCTGTTTCAGGACCCCCTTAAGGGGTATCGGGGGTGGAGCCATACAGCAGCAGGTCCAACCTGGAGGCTGTTGGCTGCTTCTTACCACCAGTTGGGCAGGGGAACCTCGCCGTGGCTTGCACCCATGTGGTTTCCCCAGCAGGCGAGCTGAGAGAATTTGGTCCCCCACTGCTGAACCCATCCCCCCACCCCACCCCCCCGGGCTGCACCAATGCTCCTGCATTGGTATTCCGTAAAAAGATGGGGCCTGTTTTTCCCCCAGTCACACCTTCAGTGTTGTTCTCCAGCTCCCTCCCTCCTTCACCTGCCCCTAGGACTGCATTACAACTACCAAAACTGATTGTTGTGTAGAGATCATTTACAAATTGTTTGAAACAACAGCTTTTTTAATTAATTAAAGCTTGAATAGAAGATAACTGGGCTTTCTGGGGTTTTTTTTCTTAATAAAGGAATGGACATCCAAATCGTGATCAAGATTCAATCGAGAGTGGGACCCTGAAACCAAAGAAAACCATCAGCACAAGTTGAAGAAAACACCGTTTTGTGGTTCTTTTTTGAGATGCATTCCAAGTTGGACTTTTGTTTTTTTCCGGTTTTAGATTTGATTGCTTTTCTGAATAACAGCATCGAACCCAAAATTAAGATGGAAATGTTTAGTTTTTTTCATTTTGCCTTTCTCTTCTATAAGTACTTCTGATTTATGATGTCGTCCTGCCCCTTTTTTATTGTCCTGGTATAAACCATTGCATACATACATAAGCCTTTATTGGCATAGTCAGAAAAAAGTTACATGAATCGGGAACAATTGCATGGATACATGATAGATAAAAGGCCCCACGGGGAGCACAGCAAATACTTTCTACTGGGAACTCTCAACTATCTCCGCAATGAAATTGGCGATCTCTTCACAAAGACCGGGGTCCGAGTTGTTTAACAATAGAGATAACCTAGTCAGATCAGGCAGCCCAGATTGGAAGAAAAAAATGTAGGTTGGTATATTTAGATCTGATGTTATCAAATCTGGTGCAGTGCAAGCGTTGGTGAGTCAGGGTTTCAACCACATTAAGTTTGCAACTGCATAACCTTGCGGGTTTGTCTAAATTGCTGAACCTACCCTTTAATAGGGCAGAGGGCATAACGTTAAAACTCGCAATGGTAAGGGCTCTCCTTGCGTGTGGGTTCTTTAAGGTATGGAGGCCATATGTCTCTGCTCAAATGGAATTAGGAGTTGTGTTGGAGAGCAGGTTCGTTTGGCTGCTAGATGCAAATTTGCAAATTCTAGATCTGAAAGCCGATCTCTGAGCCTATTGTCCGCTTCTGAATATAAACCATTGCGTATCCTGTACTCAGGCAGCAGGGTCACACCACCCTAGAAGCTGAGTGAAAAAAGGAAACTTTAGATGGGAGAAATGCTGCACACCCTTCACATTACGGAATCTCCAGTACCATGTGCAGTGCTGCACCCTGACATATGTGAGCGCGCAAGAAAATTGCCAGTTGAGATGCAGCAACATTAAATTGCTAGCACTGATTTTCACTCTGCTCCAAACCCTGTCCAATGCAGCGAAGGGCAAACAGCTAGTTGTGCACTCCCCGCAGGGGTTTTCTGTAGAAAGAATCCATGTTTGTGGGAAAGGCTTGTTGCTTTCACAACTAATGTTGCGTTTAGACAGAAGATCAAGTGGTGAATATGTATATATAATGTAACATAGTGTGTCAAAGCAACTATACTGTCATTCAGATCAGCTTGAATCACTCCAGCTGGGCAATTGGGCAGTTTCCCAGCTGTAGTCCTTATACAAGTAGACCTAAAATTGTGGTACAGTGATAACTTTACCTTCGCAGTGCCCTACATAGTTGATGCTCATTAGAGATAAATCACTCCTGCCAGATGTGTAAAGTTAAAACATTGTAAATAAGATATTTTTCTTTCAACTTGTGACGTTTATACACAAAGGATGTATAGTGAAAATGAAATCTAACTGCAATACCAATCTACACTTCCAAGTGTTTTGGTATTGTCTTAGTTTATATTAGTTACCAGGTATTATTCCTGAGGTTATTTTCTTACTTGCTGTTTGTACATGGTATTTTTACAAAGCTTGAAGTGTGGTTAACAGCCTTAAAGACTGATTCCTTAAAACAATACGTCCACTCTGTTATTAAGAAAAAACACCTGCACAGCATACATTAACCAATGGCCGAAGCTCACCACCACCTCCAAAGAAATGAGTAGATCATTCCCAGCAAAAGACCCTGCGGCAAAGCAGTCTGGGAGGCCTTGCTATCAACTGGTAACAAGGGGGTTTTTCCGCCAGCTTCGGACAAACCACAGAGCGAACTGTAGACACAGTGTCCCACCTTGCAGGGAAGAAATATTTATTTTATTATTTATTTGTTGGGTTTATAAACCGCCCTCCCCCGGAGGGCTCAGGGTGGTGTACAATACAAGTAGAGCACAATCAATTTAAAATACAATAAATATAAGTTAAGATGGCTCTAGTAAAAATAAACCCTACCCCATTAAAATGCAGCTGATAAATCTAATATTAACATTAGCTCAAGATGGCGCCTACCATCTATTCCCTCTAAAGCATACACCAGAAAAGAAGGGCGGTAGGGGCCACATGATATTACAGCGGCAAGCAGAAGGGAAAGAAGGAAGGAAGGAAATAATGAGCAGCAGTCGTGAGGAGTCCAGCTGGCACGTGTGCCCTTTCTTCCCTGGGGTTTAGTCTGTTGCTGATTGGTAGATTTGTTGTATTTAATGGTTAGTTACTGTTTTCTCATTTTGTCAGCTGCTCCACACTCGGTCAGGTAAAAGTATCCATATTAATAAATAGGATCTCAATCGGATGTGTGGGTTCTGGGTCATGAAGGGGTTTAAAGGCCTTCGACCTAGAAGCAAGTAATGTAATGTTATAACTCAGTGATATTCCACAGCACCGTTCCCAGAGGTGGGATCCAGCAGGTTCTCACAGGTTCCCGAGAGTAGTTATTTGTGTGTGCCGAGAGGGGGTTACTAATGGGTCCTTGCCACAGCCCCACCCAGGAATGCCCTGTCCCCGGAATGCCCGGCCACGCCCATATCGTGCCCCGCCCAGCCTCATTGACGCTACGCCACAGTTTGAATCCCACCACCATGGGAACCTGTTACTAAAATGTTTGGATCCCACCACTGACCATTCCCTTAAATGTGGCACATGTCCCATGTTTCATCAAAGTGGGCCAAGCCCTTCCCTGATGGGGTTTCTGTTTTGTGGGGGGGGGGCCTTTCTTGAAACAGCTGCCCTGAGGTGCAGCCCTCATACTAGAGATGGAAGAAGATGTGGATTTTTTGGCTGAGGTGCTTGTGAATATGAATCTCCTTACGTTCCATACTAAGCACCCCTGGTTTAACCTCATGGTAGTTGTTACCAAACCTCTGGGCAGCCTTCCGGTCCCCTCTGCCTCTTGCTCTGCCAGCCAGCCAGCTTCACCTGGCCAGCTCTACCTGTTGGTTGAGCTGTTCCCCTTGAGGGGTTCAGGTGCTCCAGTCATCTTTATCCATAAGATTCCTTTAGCAGCATTTGTCTGTAGCAATTTTACTGCTCACAATGATAACATTTAGAATTAGATAGAAAGAAAAAAAAAGTATAGTGCCGTGGTGGCGAACCTTCGGCACTCCAGATGTTATGGACTACAATTCCCATCAGCCCCTTCCAGCATGACCAATTGGCTGTGCTGGCAGGGGCTGATGGGAATTGTAGTCCATAACATCTGGAGCGCCAAAGGTTCGCCACAACTGGACTCATGCCAAAGTGCACACCGTTAACGGTATATAAGGATTCGCTGTGTATTATGTAACGAAGTCAAGAACGACATAGCAAAACAGCCAGTCTTGCATGGTGAGCAGTCATTCTATCCAAGGAACAAGCAGGCTTTAGAACTGGCTGCTCCATTATAGACCAGTGCCTGATTTTACACCATTTGGCAGAAAAAAAATACTATGTCCCATAATAATGATTAACAATTTTTTAAATCATCAGCATAGTTCGGAAGATGGTCATTTCAGGTACAGCTCAGGTCTTATGAGACGCCTTGCTGGATCAGACCAGTGGTCCACTCAGTCCAGCATCCTGTTTTGCTCTGTAGCTAACCAGTTGTCCTGGAAGGTAGCAAGTAAGAAATAAACAAGGCCTCCCCGTGATGTTGTACTAACTAGCCTGCCTGATATTATGGTTCCCCATCATGTTGAGCGGTCTTTGATAGACCTCTCAAATAATCTCTGAAAACTGGCTATTGGTGGCCATCGCTACATTAACTGGCAGTGAATTCCACATTTTTTTTGAATGAATACTTCCTTTTATCCATCCTGAATATATTGCTTATTAAGATCATTGGTTCCCACGGGAGAAAAAAAAATCTATCCACTTGGTCCACTTTGTGAATCTTTTTTATAAACATTTGTCATTCTCACTTGGTTTTTTCTCCCCAAAATGAAAAACCCCAGGTCCAAGCCTTTCCTTGTTGGGAAGGTTCTTCAGTCACTGTAATGGGCAGTTGTCCTCTTTTGCACTTTTCCTAGCTCTGCAGTATCTTTTTGATTCATGAGGATTTTCGCAAACATCTTGAAATTCCACTCCCAACAGCGTGAAATATCTTGATTGATGGGGCACATTGACAGTTGGGTTCAATGGAAGAAGAGAAGAAGAGTTTGGATTTATATCCCCCCTTTCTCTCCTGCAGGAGACTCAAAGGGACTTACAATCTCCTTGCCCTTCCCCCCTCACAACAAACACCCTGTGAGGCAGGTGGGGCTGAGAGAGCTCCGAAAAGCTGACTAGCCCAAGGTCACCCAGCTGGCATATGTGGGAGTGCACAGGCTAATCTGAATTCCCCAGATAAGCCTCCACAGCTCAGGCAGCAAAGCGGGGAATCAAACCTGGTTCCTCCAGATTAGATACACGAGCTCTTAATCTCCTAAGCCACTGGAGTACTCTTGCTTTCCATTGCCTGTAATGCTTATTTCCAAAAAGCAAACTTGAAATCCAATCTGCTGGTTTTTAGAGTGTTTTATTATTCGCTATGAGTTGGGAAAAGAAAAAGAACCCTGCTGGATCCCATCAGTAATCTGTCTAGTTAAATATATTGTCCAATAAGCAGGGCATTGAGCCAAGTCTCCCCCCCTCCCCGCATGTTGCTTCCTAGCACTGGGCTTCAGAGGTTTACAGTCTGAAAATGGAGGTTCCCTTCATACCCCATGTATAATAACCACAGCTTGGCCTCTCCTGCTCCATGAATGTGTCCAATGCCCTTTAAAAGCCATCTATGCTGATGATCATCAATACTTCTGCAGCCGGTGAGTTCCACATTTCAATCACTCACGAAGTGAACACGTATTTCTTTTCAAGTATTCTAAAGCTTCTCCACAGTAACGACTTTTGGGAACCGTTGTGTTGTTGTAGTTAAAGAAGCTGGCCTGGGAGGCCTGGATTTCAACCCCTACTCTGCTGCTGTTAAGCTCACTAGGGCAGCCTTTGGCTGGCACTGATTCTTGCCCAGCCGAGCCTTCCTCAGAGGGTTGTTGTGCGAGCATGGCACATGAGAGCCCTTGGGAGTTGTCTGAGGAAAGGACAGGAGAAAAAACCCTGTTGTGCTTCTACCATCAGCCAGCAAAGATCCTCGTGGAGGAAGCACCCTTTTATTGGTAGTCGGGAGAGGCGGCAGCTTCAAACAGGATCCTCTAGGGTTGCCAGCCTCCAGGTGAAATGTCCCGGGATTACAACTGTTCTCAAGTATCCTTTCCCCCCCTAGAGCACAGGTGTCAAACTCGCGGCCCTCCAGATGTTATGGACTACAGTTCCCATCATCCCCTGCCAGCATGATGCAGGGGATGGTGGGAACTGTAGTCCATAACATCTGGAGGGCCGTGAGTTAGACACCTATGCCCTAGAGACAAGGGCTGCTTTGGAGGAGGTATTTACTATCACTATACTCCACTGGGGTCACTCCGCCGGGCAAACTGCACTCTGTGCGGGCCGCATCCCGAAATCTCCCTGAATTTCTCAACCCAGAGATGGCAACGCCAGTCCCTTCAAGCGCTTCCGAACCTCCTTCCGCCAACGATGCCGGAGATTCGCTCGCCGCGGTCGAAATTCCGAAGTCCGGGCAGGGCGCGTGCGCAGTAGACACTCGTCACGTTCCTTGTCTTCCGCTCCAGCAGGGGGCGGCAGAGCGCGGTTCTCCCTCCTTGGTTTCCACAAGCGGGAGAGGGGGAAGCCACCCTTCCCCAGCCGACTCCGTCCCACGCGGCGTCACGTGACCTTTAGCGACTTCCGGAAGCGTGTGCGCTTAGCCTCGGAAGGAGTAGCAGGGCCGAGGGGACTGGCCGTTGGCGCCGCGTGGGTTAGTTTCATGAGTCGGAGGCGGGCGCGCGACGTCGGCTCGGAGGTGAGTGCCTGAGGGGAGCGCCCGGGGCCCTCATTGGCTCCCGCCGCCGCGCGGTCGTCCCTGAGGCGCCGCCCACTTTCCGTTGGCCCCCAGAGGCGGCGGTCAGTTATCTCGTGGGGCCGGACAGGCGCGCTCTTCCCGCCTTTTTTTCTTAAGTCCACCCCGCCCCCGCTTTGTGAGGCGACTGGAGCGGCTTAAGGCGGGAGACGACCCCGGGCGGCTGCAGGCGTCTCTTTCGCCCTCACGACGAGCCTGGAGGCGGGTTAGACCCAGGCCTAACCTCCAGGGCGCTGCTGGCCTAAAAAAACCTTTCACATCTCGGTCAAGGATGGTTATTCCTTGGGCCTGGAGCATAGGTGTCAAACTGGCAGCCCTCCAGATGTTATGGACTACAGTTCCCATCATCCCCTGCCCATCATCTGTTGGCCTCTTACCTCCCCGCCCTTGTTTACATTCTTTACATACTTGCTTATTTAAAAAAACCAATTTGGTCATGTCTGGTTCTACATATTATGTAGAGAAACTGTCAAATGTTATCAAAAATGACTCCCAACTCCAGCAGGGAGAAGAGTTGTTAGACTTAACCAAATGACCTGGCGTGTCGCCATCACTGACCTAAATAGTTAGGTATCAATTGAAAGGTAGAGGGATACAGACTGAGGATTCTTATGGGCCTCGTTTTTGCTGCCTCTCTGCTCTAATCAAACTGTTCTCTAATTCATGCCCCCTTTGCAGTCTTTACTAATCCCTTTCCACCTTCTGACTGGAATATAATGGCTCAGATATCTCTTTTCCTACTCACATCTGTTGAAAGGGGCTTTAACTCTTAGAAACTGGGAAACCTTGCTGGTCTCTAAAGCGCTACTGGACTTGAATCAGGCTGTTCTACTGCAGACTGACATGGCTGCCCTACTGGATGTTGCCCTTCATGGCCTTGGACTCTCATATTTACATGACTGCCTCTCCTCCTGTGCCTTGCTGCGACCACTTTGCTCATTTGAGCAGAGTCTTCTTACAGATGCTGCCCTGGAAATCAATAACAAACATGGGGGAGTGGTTAAGAGCGTCACACTCTAATTTGGAGAGGCCAGTTTGGTTCCCCGCTCCTCCACTTGAGCGGCAGACTCTAATTTGGTGAATCGTGGTCCCCCCCCCCCCCCCGCCGATCCTGGCTGAGTGACCTTGGGCTAGTCACAGTTCTCACAGATCTTTCTTCAACCCCAGGTATCTCACATGGTGTCTGTTGTGGGAAGGGGAAGGAATTGTAAGGTACCTTTTCTTCTTCATCCATGTTCATGAGTTCTTTGTAGCATCCACAACTTTATGGAATGGCCTGCCTGAGGAATACAGTCAAGGAACTACCCAGACATCTGTTGTTCCACAGACTACAAAATAGAGTTGTACTGAACTGAACTTGCAGGCTAAACTAAACTGAAATACAATTATTCAAGGGACAATTTTCATAGATGAAGTAGGGCTGCATTATTAACAGAAGTATTTATTTAATTAGATTTGTACGCTGCTCTTCCCTTCATGGCCTCAGAGCAGCTTCCAACGATTACAAAACAATGACAAATTTAAACTTACCCTGTTTCCCCGAATATAAGACATCCCCGGAAAATAAGACATAGTAGAGGTTTTGCTGTAGTGCGAAATATAAGGCATCCCCCGAAAGTAAGACGTAGCAAAGTTTTTGTTTGGAAGCATGCCTGACGAACAGAACACAGAAAAATAAGATATGCCCTGAAAATAAGACATAGCGCATCTTTGGGAGCAAAAATTAATATAAGACACTGTCTTATTTTCGGGGAAACACGGTACTAAAAACAATGCAAACTAATGCAGATGCTGAACCCAAACTCAATTTCTGAGGCAGAAACTTTCCAACTTGATAGTATGAGGATCAAATGATTTAGTACAGAGATTATATAAAATGGAGTGGAGTGCAATGGGATGGAGTGGGGGAGGCCAGTTGGATAAACCATAGCTGCCTCAACCACATGCCTGGTAGAACAGCTCTGTCATAGTTACTGTGGAACTGTAATAAATCCTGCAGGGCTTGAGTCTCATTAGACAGAGCATTCCACCAATTGGGGCCAGGACTGAAAAAGTCTGGCCTTGGTAGACTCCAACTGGATCTCTCTGGGACCAGGAACTGAACTATGCTATTGCATGTAGTATGTATTTTCTGCTGTTCATTGCATTTTTCTGCCTCTCGCCGCATTGTGCTTCTACATCATTTTCTGCATTGTTCTCATCTTACATTTCTGCAATCTGTCACATTGTGCCTGTTCTATGTCTCATCTTGCTGACTGCATTTACTTGTGTTGTGTAATCGACTTTGAGTTTCAGTGAGAAAGATAGACTAAATAACATAATTAAAATTAATGGAAACTCCTTGTATGGTCTATGGAGATCTCTTTGATTCTCGTAAAATTCTTTGAATACTCTGATCCATAACATAGACGCTTATTTAGATAATAAAACAACAACAAAATTATCAGGACACCAGTTCGGCAGGTGTGCAGTGAGTGGAGTTGAATGTGTTGAAAAAGGTAACCTTTTATGTATATATTAGACAGCCATCATTGGGGAGAATGTCGCATAATCTCCCAAATGTTGTCATTTCTGGCTAGACCTCCTGGTCGGAAGAGATGGTATAAAACGGAGTGGAGCGCAGTGGGATGCAGTGGAGTGGGAGAGGCCAGTTGGATAAACTATAGCTGCCTCAACCATATGCCTGGTAGAACATATGGTAGGAACTGAACTAAATCACAGTATATCTAATGTTTAGATCCGAGGTTAAAAATGAATAGTTAAGTGATCATATTGTTTGCTGAGCCTACATGAACGCACTTCATTTTTGAGCACCTTAAAAAGTTGTGGTTTTTTTGCAGAATTAGTTTCAAAATGACGAAGAAAAGGAAACATCAGGAGGATTTTCACAAAGTGAAGTTGAAAGTGGGGAAAAAGAAGCCTAGACTCGAAAATGCCACTGACACAAACTTCAGAACGAAGGCCGTACATATTCCTGAGCAGCTTAAAGAGGACCCAGTACTTCCAACAAACAACAGAAAGCTCAACATAAAGGTACAGTTGAAGGCAAATGTCAATGCCACAATAACTTTCCTTAAGTTGGAATCCAGTCGCATCTCTTGAATCTGAGTCTAACAGAACACAAGCTGTGATGAAGCTATATTTTTATGGCACCAAAACCAGTAATAATGACTTGTCCGGAATCCTTCATTAAGATAATTTGTCAAGTAACAAGATATTCTCATTTCTTTAATGTTGGCATTAATGGTAAGGATACATTTGAGAAAGTCTGTTAGATGGATCAACATCTCCATCACACAGGAACACCCCCCCCCCCCACAATTTATGGGGGGGGATTTCAGAAAGCTCAAATGCAGAGTGGAGATTTAGACATGTATCCCACATTCTAGTCTGGCACTCTGACCACTATACTAGCTCTTACATGCCAGCTCCTGCAAACAAATTGAGCTGCATTTTCACTGCTCTGCTTGGTGACTTTACATTCACCAGATGGGGGGAAGGAAGAATGCCTCAGGACAGAATATCCACTGTGTGTTCAATACAGCTCAGATTAAAATGGAGCTGGTTTCAAGTTCAGGCAAGGGGCAATAAATCCAGCAAATGTCTCTATCTAAGCCCTTTTTATAAATCTTCATCTAATTACAGCTCTGCAACATTGTGAGATTTAGCTTTTGCTGTTTTCATGTCTTTATTTCTTTGTTGTTCATAAATATGTCTGTTCGAAGTAGTTCAAAGAGAAGAAACTATCCATAGTTCACAAATAACGACTTACTGTCATGAATGAGTATAAAACATTTGAACTATTGTTTGGTTTTAGAAAGAATGTAATGCAGGTTACTTTTGAAACTTTACCTGCCCTTTTATCTTGTTTCTTCTAGGACCTCCTCTCACAAATGAACCACTATAGTGCAGGAGTTAAACAAGGAGCACTTTTGGGGCTGAAAGATCTGCTGTCTCAGTATCCACATGTAATCGATTCACACCTTTCAAATATACTGAGTGAGCTGGCAGCTGTGTTCACAGACAAAGACTCTACTGTAAGAGCAGCAGCAATCCGCCTCCTTCAGTTCCTCGTTCCAAGAATAAAAGCTGAGCATATGTCTCCATTTTTCCCTTTGGTGAGTGCCCACCTGTCCAGTGCTATGACTCACATCAGCAAGCGAATTCAGGAAGATTCTTTGAAAGTGTTGGACATTCTGTTGGAGGAATACCCCACTCTTTTGATGGATCACAGTAGTGTGTTGCTGAATAACTTTGTAGAACTTATATCTCATCAGCAATTGTCAAAACAATTGAAAAATAGAGAGAATATATCCTGGATGCTATCTGTGTGTCCTGATCGTAGGATAACTTCCCAACAGTGGAGGCTGAATGTATTGCTTAGACTCCGAAAGTTCCTCCATGTTTTGGTAGTTGGATCCTGTGAATTGGATGACGATGGGCCACAAGAAGAAAATAGCAGCCCACAAAGGTCAAGAAACACTTTAAACGTTGACTGGCAGGATCTTTCCAAGGGTCTGGAACACATCCAGTTGTATGAAAATGGGGACTTGCAACCCCGAATCAGTTCATCATTCCGGCTAAGGTAAGAAACTGGCAACCCATCTGAGAGTTCCCCTTTTGTCTCTGATGGTGGGCTGGTGAGCATAGAAAATTTAGTGAAGTTGTCTGAAATATTGTTTTATCCTATTTTTCAAAGTATTCCCACATTTCTTGTGTTCCACTAAACCACGCTGTCATACTCTGCCAGTGTAGATATTGACCATTCCAATACTCTCTCCTGCAGGCAGTAGAGCCTAAAGGCTCTGGACTTGGCCTGGGTTGCTCTCCAACCACTGTATGTAGGAAGTGACCATGTAACTTTAGTATAAATGTGTTACTCCCAATTTAGTCCATGAATTCCACAAAAAATAGCTTGAGTTCTCGCAAAAAGCAATACCTTAAGATATGCATGAGGTAATACCTTCACAAGTCTGTGATGCTTGTGATGCTGTATGATGTGACGAATTCAAAGCTGCTTGTCCTTAAATGACAGTGCTGGTTGTTTATGTGAGTGCCCCTACAATATAAGTTTGATTTTCATTCCTCTTCTGCCACTGAAATTTGGATGTAGTACTTGGGTTCCTGTAGAAGCTACTTGTGTTAAACTCTTGCCCAACAGTGTTCATTGTCTCAGTACCTTTCAGGGTTCTTTTTGTTGATTTAGGTAATCCACGGTCCAATACAGATGCAGGGGGAATTGTCTTGTGGGGGTGGTGTGTGTGGATTAGCCTCCCAGGGGCATTCACCCCAGTGAATCCATTTATTGATAGAAAATCTTAACAGTTGCACTCTGGATCATTGTCCAGTCTGAAAATGGGCGCAAACACCCCCCCCCCCAGCAAAAGCTACCTCAGTCCCTCCTCCCAATCAACCAACAATGGTTCTGCTCAGGCTTGGTAGAGTCTCAGATAACTGCTCTGAAATTCTCATGAGAAGGTTGTTCCTTAATAATCGTGCACAACCAAAGCAGCACAAGTACGAAAACAAAAATAAGCATACTCAGTACAGGCAGACTTTTCCCTGGATGTCTTCTGCCCTCACCTGGAAACTCATGCCAAGACCGAACAATCAGGTCTTGACAGCGTTAGTGCTCACTCTTTGCTCAGCTAGCCTCTCTGGAAGTATACTATGGTCTGTGGTATCAAATGGCTTCATGCTAGCACGCCTCAATACTTTCCCATCAGCGGAAACCTCAGGGAGATACCTCCAGATCCCTAAACATCAGAGACTATGCCGTTGCGGATGTGGATCTATAGAAACAATAACTCATATTCTTCTGGAATGCTGTCTTCACAGTAACCTGCGCATGATTTTAATTCACCCTCTGCTGCTTCCAAGACTTGTGCACTCCAAGTTCCAGACCACTCGCTTTCTGCTAAGTGACTGTAATCCATCGATCACCTTGGCAGTGGCTAAATTCTTGGAAAGCATTTTAAACACCCGTATTTAAATGTTTTAAAAGTTTTCTCTTTTAAATGGAAATATGTTAATAATTTATATGCCATTAAAGGTTGAAATGAAATGAAATGGTATCAAATGGCACTGAATGGTCCAGGGAAGTCAGCAGGGATGCACTCCTTGTGTCACTCTCCTAGCAGAGATTATGCCTCAGGGCAACCAAAGTCATGTCCATCCCCAAACCAGGCCTGAATCCAGATTTTAACTTGTCTGGATCATCTGCTTCGAGACTGAAGGCCACCACCTTCTCAAGCACTTTTGCCCAAAAATGAAATGTTGGACACTGGTTTGCAGTTGTTTAGCTCAGTGGGATGCTTGACTTCAGGAGTCTCATGACTGTCTCTTTCAAAGCAATCGCAATGACAGCCTCCTGCAAAGAGGCATTGAGGTAGCAGCTTGAAACTAATCCATGCATAACCTTGGGTTGTCACCTTCTTCTTGCATTGGCATAGTAGGTGAACTGTGGAGGCAGCAGTCTTGATCCCTTCTCAGACGATGCTTTGACCTTAGTTTCTTTCATTAGAGAGACAATTTGTTTTGCTCCTCAGTCCACAACTGCAGCAGGGGTAGCAGTAATGGAAGTGTGTGGGTGTGAAGCGCTTGCCCTGTCTTCTTGGGTGTTTAAGCCAAATAGAAAGTGTCACTTGTCCCTTAGTTGCAGTCTGGGGCTGTCAAGTAAGAAGAACATAAGAACAAGACTCCATCTAGTCCAGCTCTCTTCTACTCGCAGTGGCCCACCAGGTGCCATTGGGAGCTCACATGCAGGAGGTGAAAGCAATGGCCTTCTGCGGCTGTTGCTCCCGAGCACCTGGACTGTTAAGGCATTTGCAATCTCAGATCAAAGAGGATCAAGATTGGTAGCCATAGGTCGACTTCTCCTCCATAAATCTGTCCAAGCCCCTTTTAAAGCTATCCACCTCCTGTGGCAGCATATTCCAAACACCAATCACACGTTGCGTGAAGAAGTGTTTCCTTTTATTAGTCCTAATTCTTCCCCCCAGCATTTTCAATGTATGCCCCCTGGTTCTAGTATTGTGAGAAAGAGAGAAAATTTTCTCTCTGTCAACATTTTCTACTGGCCCACCAGGTGCCTTTAGAGACTCCACAAGCCAGGATGTAAGCAATGGCCTTCTGCAGCTGTTGCTCCCGAGCACCTGGACTGTTAAGACATTTGCAATCTCAGATCAAAGAGGATCAAGATTGGTAGCCATAAATCGACTTCTCCTCCATAAAATCTGTCAAGAAGCCCCTTTTAAAGCTATCCAGGTTAGTGGCCATCACACCCACCTCCTGTGGCAGCATATTCCAAACACACCCCAATCACACGTTGCGTGAAGAAGTGTTTCCTTTTATTAGTCCTAATTCTTCCCCCCAGCATTTTCAATGGATGCCCTAGATTCCTAGTGGGGGCACGAACTGTACTGTCTTCTGGCCCATCCAAGATCCTTGGTACCATGGTATAATTGAGGAAGCTGCCTGTATGTTTTCCACTCTGATTGTGAGGGAACAGGGAATGAAATGGTAGTGTTAGGAACGTAAGTAGCTTTTAAAAATACTTGTAAAGGTTCTATTTTGAACTGACTGTTAAAAATTAATAATATTCCAGAGTTCAGAAACATCTAACATGCAGACTGGTTCTGTATGTTTTTCTTATCCTGTGTTGTGTCCAGTGATGCTTATGCCTCATTCATATTCTCACACACACACACACACATACACACACACACTCTCTCTCTCTCTCTCTCTCTCATATATGTGATTGTAACTTAAATACAGTAATCTGATATTGTACTTTCCCCAGTAATTTTGTGAGGAAATGTTGTCATCTGTTTAGGAGTCTTTGAGTGAAGCGTGACAGAAGCACTGCCTAAAAAGGCTTGTCATCCCTAGAAAAGGATTAAAAGGGAACATTGACATAATGAATTCCATTGCTACTTTCTGCAGTTGTTGGAGTTGAGAGCATCTCCTCACATAGAGTTGCAGCTCCTGTTGTTGGAAATCTTGTGGAATCTGGATCTGTGCAGCTCATGGAACAAGTCCTTAGTATCATATACTTATTGTGGAAGCTTGCAAAGCAAAATGAAGAGGCACAGCAAATGGTAAGAACTTGAAATTGCTGGGGTGGAGCAATCAGTGAATTCTGGCTGCTTTGGTAGACTTACAAATGCTTTCGTTTGTAGAATAGAAGAGTTTCAAGTTGCGGTGTGTTTTCATTCCCCTTTCCTTTATCTGTGTGTGAGACAACTTATGGCAACCCCATAAGGTTCTCGAGGTGAGAGACAGTCAGAGGGGATTTGCTGGCCATTCCTTTATGCATGGGACTACAGAATGAGGAAAAGCCAGCGTAGTGTACTGGTTAAGAGCACTGGGTTCTAATTTGGAGAACCAGGTGTTGAAGGGATGCCCCACTCCTTCACATGAAGCCTGCTGGGTGACCTTGGGTCAGTCAAAGTTCTCTCAGAACTCTCTCAGTACTTGCAAAGGCAGGCAGTGGCAAGCCATCACTAAATGTCTCTTGCCTTGTAAACCCTTCGGGGTTGCACACATGCAGAGTGGAGGAGTGGGCAAATATTGTGCCATTAGATGATCAGAGGCTGAAAAGGTACATTAATTGGTAGCTCCAACTTGTATCTCAGAGTGACCCTGACTCACCAACTCTTGCATTGCACCAGATTCGATAACATGAGATCTAAATATACCAACTTACATTTTTTCTTCCTATCTGGGCTGCCTGATCTGACTAGGTCCGTGGTGGCAAACCTTTGGCACTCCAGATGTTATGGACTACAATTCCCATCAGTCCCTGCCAGCACGGCCAATTCGCCATGCTGGCAGGGGCTGGTGGGAATTATTGTAGTCCATAACATCTAGAGTGTAAAAGAGTTTGCCACCACTGGATTCAATTATCTCTATTGTTAAACAACTTCGGACCCGGGTTCTTTGTGAAGAGATTGCCGAATTTCATTGCGGAGGGAGATAGTTGAGGGGTTCCCAGTAAGAGCGTATTTGTTGTATGATGTTCCCCATGGGGCCTTTTATCTATTATGCATATTCATTGCAATTTGTTTCCCTGATTTATGTAACTCTTTCCTGACTATGGAATAGCGCTTATGGCTTATGTATGAGATGTATGTATCTCAAGAGTGTTATCTTTAAGAAGTATCTCAGTTATAGAGTGATGGTTCTTACCTCTTGCTCATAGTTAACATTATGATTTTTGACAATAGCTTTGAAATTGTTTCATAGTTTTTGCAGAAAGAGTAAAGTGGCGTTAGAGAATATATGCACAAAATGGGCTTCTGATAGCAACTGTCACCATCAGTTTCCCACTACATGTTTGGGAGTGCTGCTGAGTGTGGGATTTTATTTGTCAAACTGTTAATTATGTTGGAGAGTGTGGAGATGCCAGGAACTGAGCACCTGGGATGGAGAGTTGGCTTAGCCTAGTGAGGTGGATGCTCAGAGCTCAGATCACAAGGAAAATAGCAGTGTTCTGTGTTTACCTTTGTGACAGGAAGCATATAGCCCATGCAACCAGGCCTATTGCAAATTCTAGTAATATAAAATACGACCTTCTGCGTTTGCGTGGTTAGTGGAGCAGAATCATCCCCACTAAGACAGCTCCTGTTTTGGTATTGTTGTCCATGGCCCTGATACAACCACTTGTGTGAGTGAGCTGGTGAAAGAGTGAACTTAGTTATATCTTACAGTCAAATAATGAAAGGTTTGTTTATTAATACCGCCCCTCCCTTGCTAGCTATTAGTCAGTGCTACAAATCTTTGCCCTGTGGTGAAGAAAAATGATCATTTATGTGCACTTACTATGAACTTGAAAGCCTTCAATAACTGTCTGTTTATGAAAGCTTTTATCCTTAAAGTTCTGCCTGTCTTAAAGCAGTTGGCTATTGTAGAATAGAGAAAATTATTATGTTGGTGTACTTGTCTTCATTTGATACGTGGTGTTTTTACAATAGGAAGCGTGGCTTCGAGCAAATTACCTGGTTGATTTTAAGCACCATTTCATGCGTCATTTTCCTTACTCCTTCCAAGAAACCATCAAGCACAGAAAGAAAGATTCCTTGAAAAGGTATGCAAGGAGACAGTCTCCTGTCAGTGGTCCTTAGCATAAGAGGGAGAGTGACAGTTCTATGGTGAGGTGGCAGAGAAATGGTTTCAGGGAAGTAATTCTGCATCCACTCAATTAGTGGTGTAGCAAGGCATTAGAACAGGGATCTGCAACCTGCGGCTCTCCAGATGTTCATGGACTACAATTCCTATCAGCCCCTGCCACCCTGGGTGGCAGGGGTGTTGTGTAGTCCATATCTGGAAAGCCCTTGATTGCAGAACTCTGATAAGAACATCCCCAGGCCTTCTCTGTGGTGGTTGAGACTTCACCTGTTGTTTACAACACTTTTAAAAATATTTATGTAAAGTTGAAATTCCGAGGCTGCTCTATGCTGTTTGTCGGTACTATTGACTGTGTGTGTACTAACTGGAGTACACACTGTCCTGAAACTATCAGCTGCTTCTTATTCATAGATTTTTTTCTATTACTGGGGACATGTTGGTGATGTGTTGTGTCCTGATAAATATTTAGTACTCTGGACTACATGCCACCTTCCTTAAGATATTTAAATATAGTCTTGTGGACCTCATGAAAGGTTCTTCTAAAGCAGTTTCCCCTCTTAAGCCATTCTGAAATGTTAATGCTTTGTCAGTGTTCGTAAAACTCTTCTCTCTCTGTTTTACCTAGCAACAAGAGCTACACGACGCCTTCAAATAACATTGACCATCTCTTGTTAAATTTGACTTTGTGCGATATTATGGTCTCATTGGCAAGTTCTTCTACACTACAGATGGATTCTCACTGGCTGGATATGATTAGAAAGTTTGTGATTGAGACGCTTGAAAATGGTTACAAATTAAACTCTAAGCAGTTGAACAGGTTGCTGAGAGTGACCTGGAGACTATGGCAGGTACAGATAAGCAAAGGTAAGGCCCACTCAATCAGCTGCATTTTTTTCAGTGTGTTGCATGTTGTATTTTTTCTAGGCTGTTTGCATTAGTCTTCCTGGTAGAGAATTCCCAGAGGAGTCTAGAGAAGCTTGCAGGATTGACCTAAGTTTGGAACAGATGAAATTCTGCCTGTTCTCTTAACCATAGGAGTTGCTACACAAGCAATTTCCTCTGCCCCTTTCCAGTTTTTATGCTAACTGGGCCTAGCATGCTTACCAGTGTTTCTAATAGCTATTGCCAACTGTATTCTGCTAACACTGCAAGAAGTAGACCTGGTTTTGGCTAACTGAACTGGAGGCAAAAATGTCAGTGCATTCAAAACACTAGTCATTGTAAACTTCAAAGGAGTTGGAATTGGAAGATGCGGATCTTGCGTTTAGGAGATATCTTTCTTGAATTGTGGTACCCAGAACTGGACACAGTATACCAGGTGAGGTCTGTTATGTCCACTATACTTCTATTGGTGCAGCCCAGAATTGCATTGACTTTCTTGGCTGCCACATCACACTGCTGACTCGTATTCAGTTTGTGATCTACCAAGACTCCCTTTCATATGTACTGTTGTCAAGCCAGGTGTTACCCATCCTGTATCTGTGCATTTCAGTTTTTCTCCCTAAGTCTATGTCCCGCTTCCCCTGCAGGGCCCTTAACGCTCAGCAGAGGCCAACCTGCTGGTGGTCCCCGGCCCCTCAATGATGCGGCTGGCTTCCACTCGGGCCAGAGCTTTTAGGGCTCTGGCCCCTGCCTGGTGGAACACTTTCCCTTCAGCAGTCCGGAGCCCTGCACGGGACCTCAAGGAGTTCCGCAGGGCCTGTAAGACTGAGCTGTTCCACCGAGCTTTTGGGGAGTCCAGCCGCTGATGAGTGCCCCCCCCTGTTCTGACAGTGCGAGCCCTGCTTAAGGGAGTTTTAAACTGTTGGACACCATCTGTTGTTTTCTGTAATGTAATATAATGTTGTAATTGAACGCTGTATTTTAACGGGGAGGGGTATTAAGATGTACGAAGTTTATTTATATATTTAATCGTATTTGTATAATTATGTTGTGAACCGCCCTGAGCCCTTTGGGGGAGGGCGGTATACAAGTTTAATTAATAACAACAACAACAACAACAACAACAACAACAACAAAAAACTAAAAAAAAACGGAGGCCCGTGGGCCAAACTTCCTTTCCCCACCCAGGAGTTGGAAACCCCGGCCTGACTCCCGTTCTCTGGGGAGTGAACTAACTGCGACAACCTTTTCAGCCACAGCTTGACTAAGTTCTCTAAGGAAGCGCTCTGGGGGGCAAGCCTCAGAGGCTGTCCTGTCTGCCTCTTAATCTCCCTTAGCTTGCCTTGCTCTCCTGCCGTCCTCTCTCCTCGTCTCTCCCTCCCTCAATCCCTCTTCCCTCCTTCCTCTGCTTCGTAACCTCCCCTCCCTCCCACAACTCCTTCCCACCTCCGTCTTCTTCCCCTCTCTTCCCCACTCCCCTCACTCCACCAACAACCCCCCGTCCAGTTCCCGTCTTTTTATCCTGCCTCCTGGCTCCCATAAAGACCCCACCCAACTGCCTCACCCCTGCCCCCTTCTAGCGGCCTTCGGGCGTCCTCCGCCTTGCCCGCTGGCTCACCAAGGTCCTATAGGCGGCGAGCGGGCATGGGGAGCTCATCTGGCGGCGATGGGAGCTCGGCTGCCTCCTCCAGGCCTGCTTGCGCTGCCCTCCCGTCGTCTGGGCTGCCTCGCCTTGCCTTTGCGACAGCCGGCTGGACAGTCTCTTCATCCCAGCCACGGTAAGCCGGGGCAGTAGCTGGGACTGTCGTCGAGGAGTGTAAAGTAAGGGTGGGGACCAGCTAAGTCAGGGGAGGGATACTTCCGGCCCCGGACATTCTAGTATCTTACATTTATCTCTGTTGAAATTCATTTTGTTAATTTTGGTACAGTTCTCTAATCTGCCAGATCATTTTGAATTCTAATCCTATCCTATGGAATATTAGCTGCCTCTCCCAATTTGGTGTCATCTGCAAATCTGATTAGCATGCCCTCTATTCCATCATCCAAGTCAGTGATAAAATACTGGATAACACTGGGCTCAATACAGAACCCTGTGGCACCCCACTAGCCACTTCTCTCCAGGATGAAAATGACCCATTGACCCTTTGAGTTCGGTCAGTCAACCAGTTACAAATCCATCTAACAGTAGTATTGTCTAGCCTACATTTTACTAGCTTGCTTTCAAGAGTATTATGGGACATTTTATCAAAGGCCTTACCAAAATCAAGGAAAACTACATGCACAGCATTTCCTTCGTTTACCAAGCTTGTCACTCCATCAAAAAAAGTGATAAGATTAGTCTGACGTGACTTGTTTTGGGGAAACCCATGTTGATTTTTAGTGAGCCTGGCATTCCCTTCTAAGTGCTTATAGATTGTTTAATGATCTGCTCTAGAATCCTTCCTAGTACTGATATTAGGCTGGCTGGGCAGTAATTGTTTGGGTCCTCTTTTTCCCCATTTTGAAGATTGGGACATTAACCCTCCAGTCTGCTGGCACTTCTCCTGTTCTCCAGGAATTCTCAAAGATCATAGCAAGTGGTTCTGAGATTACTTCTGCCAGTTCTTCTAATACCTTGGGATGTAGTTCATCAGGCCCTGGAGATTTGGATTTGTTTGAAGTAGTTAGGTATTCCTGTATTACTTCTTTAGTTATTCTGTTTTGAATTTCCCTACTGCATCGTCTGTTCCATTTTCCCTTAGTTTTCCTTCTGGGAGAAGACCGAGGCAAAGAAGATGTTGAGTAGTTCTGCCTTTTCTCCGTTCCCTGCTAGCATTTTGCCATCTTCTCCTCACAGTACTCCTGTCATATCCTTTTTCTTCCATTGGTATGGACATAACAAAAAAAAGGCTTTTAAAATTGTTTTTAACCTCTCTAACAAGCCTGAGCTTATTCTGTGCTTCAGCTCCTCTGACTTTCTTCACACATCCTGGCCATTTGCTTGAATTGGTGATTTTTCCCTTTTTCCATATCTTATACATGTCCCTTTTCAATCTCAGCTCAGTTGAACGTTCTTTAGACATCCATCCTAGTTTCCTTAGCCACCTTTAATTTTTCCTCCTCATTGGAACTGTTTGAACTCGTGCCTTCAAGATCTCACTTTTAAGAAACTCTTACCCATTGTGCACTCCCTTCTCTTTTAGTATTCTTAATCACAGGATCACACCCAGTAGTTTTTTTTTCTTACTGAAAAGACCTTTCTGAAAGTTCAGAAGGCATGTCTGACTACGTTTGACATACCCATTCCACTGTATAACAAACTTCAGGAGAACATGGTCATTCCCACCTAAAGATCCTCTTCTACCCCATTGACCAGGTCATTGTTGGTTCGGAGCAGATCTAATATAGCTGATCCCTTTGTTGCCTCTTCCACCCTCTGAACCATGAAATTGTCTGGAAGGCAAGTGAGGAATTTGTTGGATCTTATAGTCTTGGCAGAGTTTGACTTCTGTTAAGATTTTACAGATGTCTTCTCAGTCTGCTTAGGCATTTGCAATCTCAGTCTCTTGGGTTATTCCTGAGTGTTCCCAGACCCTCAAGAGCAGCTTTTCAGGGGATACAGAGATCCGTGGGATGAAGGTGAGATGACAGATTCAGTCTGCAAAGAGTTCTTTGGATTCAGCCCATGGTAGGATGTAGTGCCCCAAAATGTCTCTGTGCTTGTTCCCTAAGTTAAAGACAAGTTAACACAAGAGTGTCAAACTCATTTTTTGTGAGAGCCAGATCTGAAATAAATGTGACTTGGTTGAGCTGGACCGTGGAGTAGGGGTGGGTGGGGTGGCTGCCTCGGCTGGCCCCAGAGCAGCACTGGGGGAGGGGACTGGACTGGGGTGTCTGCATCAGGTTGGGATGGCTGCCTTGAAAGGGCTTATCAGACCCATGAGCCAGCTGAGGTTTGTTTGTTTTTCCTTCCTAGTGACTTCTGAAATGCTAATGAAAGCTGTTTACACACTCTACCAGCAAAGAAATCTTCCTTTCTCTGTGCGTACATTGCTTCTGAATTTTTTCAGCAGAGTTTATCAAAAGGAAGAGTTGAACACTCAGGCAAACAGGTGAAATATTGTTTTGTTTTAGTTTTCTGTTGCATTTCTTAAGATCTATGCTAAATATTTCTACTGAGAAAATTCTGGAGTGTTTCGTTTGGGCATAGTAGATGCTGGCCTAGGCACGAATAGTTGGACAACATATAGGCATCCTGGCAGCTATGTATGAATTTCATAGATGGGCTCTTTGGCAAATAACCTCTTTCATAGATATAAGTGAGGTGTGCTGAAAGAGGAGCCACCCGAGTAATATTGGACTTATTGCTATTTTGATTTGAATTGAGCCAGGAAACAAGAGGAAGGTGTAGTTCATCAGATGGGAAGATAGGTGGGGATCTTCCGTTCAGGAAGGCACCTTGCTGCCTAGCATTGTGGAAGGAAGTGCACTGTCACATGTGAAGCAGAGATGATCTTCTAGAAGAAAAGCAGAGGTAGGATCCAGCAGGTTCTCACACTTTCCCGAGAGTAGGTTACTCTAGTATTTGTATTATGTACTGAGGAGGGGTTACTAATTGAGTGATTTTTGCCGCGTGATTTTGCCTTAGTTACACCCCTCCTCCGTTCCTCAGCAGTAGTGCACAGAACTTGAAGCAGTCTAGCAGGAGGTGCACCTGTGCGTGGCAGCCTGCGCCTGCATGCATTCATTTCCCGCCCAAGCACCGGCGCAGCGACTGCATCCTTTCCACAGCCCCACCCAGCAATGCCCCACCCTGGAATGCCGGCCACGGCCCCGTCGTGCCCTGCCATTGGCGCTACACCACTGTTTGAATCCCACCACCATGGGAACCTGTTACTAAAATTTTTGGATCCCACCACTGAAGAAAAGTTACATGTTCCCCCTTTTGGAACCAGTAATTCCCTTTTTTTCTGAGCAACAGACATATATCCTTTGGTACCTTCAGTGCAGGACTTCATAATTTCTCTGTTTTTCATTGAAAATTCTGTTCATATGTTCTGATTGACGTGAGCAGTCTGGTGCAATTATGGATATTTATGATCTAAGAAAATAGTCCAAACTTCCAGATGTTTTATGGTGATACTTTTATGCTTCTCTGTGTTTCCCAGAAGCCGAAGTAAAGTATTACTGCGTTGGCTGGCTGGTCTCCCTCAACAGCTTGTTCTTCTTGGCTTGAGAAATCCAGAGCTTTCAGACCAGCTTATTGGTACCATTTATTCCGCAGCATCTCGAGCAAACAAAGAAATGCTGCAGAGTTTACAAGCTGCTGCTCCTCGGATTTATGGTAACACCTCTGTGGAAATTTTAACTAGATGTGTGCAGTGGGGAGAAATATAAAGACCATTGATTTCTGAGTAAACAGTAGTTTAAATACTTAAATGCTTGAGTAGTAGATTGCGACCATGAAGTGAACCATTGCTGGAGCAGTGGGTTTATTTTGAAAGAAAGAGGCTTTTACGAAATCGTCTTGCAGAAGTACATTTTTAAAAATATGATCTATTTTTTTAAAAAAATCAGAGTTGGGTGTAACTTTTTGCAGTTGGACATCAACTCCAAGTTGCTTGGAGGAGAAATACCTGGAAACTCTAGAATTTGGGAAGATTTGTTCAGGTTGAAAGATCAGAAAGCTACAATGGAAGTTACTGTGGCTTTGTATTGTCGAAGGCTTTCACGGCCGGAATCACTGGGGTGCTGTGTGTGGTTTCCGGGCTGTATGGCAAAATTAATTCTGGCAGAACTCTATCAGATCCTCTGAAGATGCCAGCCACAGATGCAGGCGAAACGTCAGGAGAGAATGCTGCTAGAACACGGCCATACAGCCCGGAAACCACACAGCACCCTACTGTGGCTTTCATGCACTCTTTCATTTTTCCATTTATAGATACTTATAAAAAGAAATATAAATAGGAGGCATACCTTGCAGTCCTGATCATTGTTACATCCTTTGAAGTTCATTAGGATTGTACTGTATTATTTTTCTATGTGATATATTTTATGTATTTTATCCTATTATATAAAAGGCTAGCCTTGGTGGTGACAACTCTCTTCCAGCCATTCGCCCTGCGCACACAGCCTGGGGGCGGGGTTTACACAGATAAACAAAATAGTGGAATGTGGCAGTTAACTTTCTTCTTTACTGACACTTCTCCCCTACTGCTGAATAATTGGTCACTGTACTGTCTGCAGAAACTGAGCTAATAAATCTTAAATACCTAAAAATAGGCCCGTTTGATTCTTAAACTTTAGCTAAGAAAGTATTATACGTGGACATGTTCTGTAACTCAGTACATGTTTTGTGAATGCTAATGTTAGTATAGAGCATTAAACTTGCATTGCCTGAAGTATTTTTCTTTACCTCAGTCAGTATTCGTGAGAAAACTTGTTCTCCGGTGGTTTTAGCTGTTTCTGATTTTTCTGTGTTTTAGATCCACTAGATGGTGCTGTGGCTCTTCTGCCGGCTGAATCGCAGCAGCGTTTGGTCCAGCTTGTTTACTTTTTGCCACATTTACCGGGCAGTCTGCTTTCTTCTCTGAGTCGCTGCTGCATTATGGGAAAACTGTCTGTGAAGTTATCTGCCACCCTTATTGGGATACTGCGTATGAGGTAACTAGTCATCTGTCTTTGTTAAAATTAAACTGGTTAATAAAGTAATTTTAAACTAGCTGAAATCTTTACAGGAGCAATGTTTCAGTGTGTTAAAAATTCCATTTTGCAGTCAAGCGTGGAATACCCAGGGTGTTTTGTGAAGGTGGGGAGTGTCGAGATGGGGAATGTTTGTGGTGTCAGAAAGGTACAGAAATGGCCAAGAAAATGTAAAGGACAGAAAAAAGTCGATGGGAGGTGTAGGAGAGGTGGCAGGCATATTGGCTCCTTCAACTTGAAGCAATAGAAAGAGCCCTCAAAAGACTAGTTGCTGTACTGGTGACTGTGTCTGAATGCAATTGCTGCTTTTTAAATGTTTCCTAAACATGATCATGGGTTCTTTCTTTCCCTTGGAGATCTTGAAGGTTTTTGATGCTCATGTTTCCAGGCTAACCATTCTGAGTATATCAAAGCTGCCCTGTTGTACAGATACAGCTCCCTTTGACCAGAATACTTCTTGGTGGGTGCTTTCCTGGTTCTTCTGCTGCCTTGGCGTAGCAGTGGCGTAGTGGCTAAGAGCAGGTGCACTCTTATCTGGAGGAACCGGATTTGATTCCCAGCTCTGTCGCCTGAGCTGTGGAGGCTTATCTGAGGAATTCAGATTAGCCTGTCCACTCCCACACATGCCAGCTGGGTGACCTTGGGCTAGTCACAGCTTTTCGGAGCTCTCTCAGCCCCACCCACCTCACAGGGTGTTTGTTGTGAGAGGGGAAGGGCAAGGGGATTGTAAGCCCCTTTGAGTCTCCTATGGGAGAGAAAGGGGGGATATACATCCAAACTCTTCTTCTTTTTCTTGTATAAATACAAGCCCAGGACTGCATGTTGTCAATAGCCAGAGGGTAGGAGTCCTACAGAGGCCAGTGTTTCAGCTCATACAGGTATAGAACTGGCCATTTGCCCAGTGAGAAAACATTGGTGGTGGGCAGTATGGTATAATGGCAACTTACTCATTGGTAATTTCTGTCAGTTTGTAGACTGGGAAAAGAAAAATTAGTTTTCCCTCTGGTGCCTAAATGACGCTTTCTGTGAATTGGTGAGTTCATAGAAGCCAGCAAGGAAAAAATAACCTTTTGTGTTGCATAAAAGATAGTTAAGTAAGCTGCTCCGTGCCCTTGGCATCTTCTGGAACCAGAAGGCTAAAGTTTTCCTGCAGTTAGAATGCAGAGATGAATTATTTTGTTGGGAGTCTGATTTGGAGCAGTAAAGCACTAATTGTGACGCTTCACCACCTGAAAGAGAAGGGAGTTCTGTGAGTGCCTGGTGTGAAGAAAAGGTCATGGGTATAGTTTACACATGCTATCAAGGACACAGAATATTGGTTGTTTGATCAGGGGTAGGAGTGTCCATGCTGGCAGGGACTGATGGGAATTGTAGTCCATGAACATCTGGAGCACCATAGGTTGGCCGCCCCTGATCTAGAGGGAAAAGATTATCTTCAGTATTCTTATTAATCCTTTGCTCCTGTTAGATTTAGCTGATGCTTGGGATTTTTTTTTTCTTAATGATCACGGGCTTTAATTGTGTGTTCAAGTAATTTTTTGTTTTTATAATATTGGTATCATATTGGTCATCCTTGTGCTTATAAATGCCGGCAACGTGAAGGTAAATTGAACTGCAGTGGCCTGGAAAAGCCCTTGGCTCTTTAATGACACTTCTTCAAAATAAATAATCAAAAGAAACTGACAGTTTCCAGAAGGGCTAGCCTGGAATATCTGTACAAGCTTTCGGGGTTGAGAAGCAGATAGAATGATGCTGGTAAGGTAAACTAATCAATGCCTAATAACTTGGGGGGTGGGCAGCTGGATACTTCCGCTGGTCCAGCTGATTTGCTTCTCCCCAGGGATAAACCAGCATCTTAACTAGCCTTGGTTATTGTACTTTTTCTTCAAGGAATTTGATGATAATTATACTAGAAGTACCAGATTCACTTGACTCACCACTGCTTAAATCTGGTATACCAATAGTTGTTTTTGAAATAGAGAATTGCCACACAGCTGCCAAAGCAGAAATACTGGTTGGTGGAGAACTTTACGCTTTTAGTAGTCCAGTCTGAAATGTGTATAAAATGGAATGAATGCTTTTTTCTCTGTGAATGTTCAGATTCAGGCACAGTTTCCAGATCTTGCTTTGTTTTGTTGGGAGTTGACAGTAGATGGCGCTGTGTTTCTTCCTTGTGAATGCTGTCCTGGTGGAGAGTGGGGGTGTATTTTTAAACTTCTCTCCTTTCGAGTATCACTTTCAGACTTGGTCAGTCTTTTCAGGTCATCTAAATAAGATTCAGCGCAGCAGCATAATTGATCCTGTCTTCTGTTAGATAGCTGTTGTTTCTTAATAGGACTTCTTACCATTCTCTGGACAAAGTACTGATTTAGAATTAAATTTGGGAAGTGTGAAAGTCTCAGCTTGTGAATTTGAGCTATGTAGTGTTTTGTCAGCTTGGAGTGTAACTTTAAAAGTTCTGGGGTATGTGTTTAATGCTGAATTCTAGACTTATAGTGTTTCAAAATGAATTATTCTGCACATACCACACAGTTGTATGAATATGGTAGATTCTAGCTGAAAGCCAATGACCGGTTACCATTTGTTTAATTTTTAGTCTAGATTAACAGTGGCCATAGTTGGGGTGTTTTTGGAAGTAATTATCATATTACTACTTGTGTCTGCATGCAATAATTTCTAAGAGTGCAGTCAGCAAAATTCACACAATTGTCCAACTAGCTGAAAAAGATAAAATTCCTTACGTTCCAGCAGTGTTTGACATTAATCTCGTAAAGCATCTCTGAAAAGGATTAGCAAACCATAAATGGCATTTCCTGTTCTATTCTGATTTGGAGATGAAGCATTGGTTCTGGGCAGCATCTTATTTGCAGAACATAACTTTTAGCATATTAGAATAAGATAGTCTGTGTGCTGAGGTGCCACAAGAGCTGTGAAACAGATTTTGAGCTCTCTTGTTATCTCTTTGAGTCTTTCTTTACTCTACCAATATGACTGCAGGCTTTTCCTTGCAATTGTAAGGCTCAGAAACTTACTCAGAATGAAAGCTCAGATGTTCAGCCTTTATCCAGGAATGCACACTACTGTTGTAGAGAAGGCTAATTCAGTTAGAGGCTCAAATACATACCCCTCATTTGTGTTTCAAAAACAGATTTTCCTGAAGACAGTATTAAAGATTGGAAGGTTTATATTGAAATAAACTTCCCTTGCCTTCTTATACTTTGGACACTTTTCCAATTTAGGTTTTCAGTTTGTTTGCAACAAATAAGAAAAAAAATTACTGTCACTACTAGAGCCAAATTGTTTTTCCTTACAATTGGTGTGTATTTCTTTCAAATCCCATCTAATTCCTCTAAGATATTAGTTGGTTATAGCTACATTTCTGTGATTGTTGATCCTTCTGGAATTAAATAGAAAAAGTATAAATGAACTGGTCTTCCAGAATAAAAGAATCTTGCTTAACAATAGTTGTAGCTTGGAACATTGCCAGGATTGTACAAGCTCAAGAAGGCAACCGTGCAAGAGGCACAGAAGGGAGGAAAGGCATGGTTGACCTGTAGGGAAAGACCAGTCTTATTTAGAAGTTACTGTGACCCCAAAACGTTGTTGCACTTGGGATGTTTCTGACCACCGCCAAGGATATCTTTTGTATGTTGTGCCCAAATCAGAATGACTGAAAAAAAGTGAATAATGTTTCTCTCCCTTCAGTTTTCTCCTACTTTCGTTTGAGAGATGTGACTTATGTGATTTGTGCAGAATGGGTTCCGTTCCCTTGGGGGTACAAGCCCTTGCTCCAGTTGCTGCAGAAGAGAAATTAAAACCAAGACACACACCTCCCCCCCACAGCATTGAGTTTAGCGATATGTTCTGGCAAAGAAAAACAAAACGGACATGACATAGGTAGCTCTAGGAGTCACCAGAAACTCTGTGGTATTACAGTTAGCGTATTGCCCACAACCCTCCCATCGGTTTGCCAGGCACAATCTGGCAGCTGTAAAGTGAATAAGATTGCTGTTTATTTTTAGTACATATTGAGATAACTGTGTTAAAATGAGTCTCCCCGCATCAAAGTGCTCCTATGGAGGAAGAAATTTCAAGGGAATTGGTTCATAGTATTCCAAGTCAAAGCAATCTGCCACACACACCCCACACACACACCCCTGAGTTAATAAGGCACATTTCTCAGTATTTGGAGTCTACCAGCAATTTTTCAACAGCTTTCTTCAGTTTCTGGTTGATTTTTCTGTCCATTCCTTCACTTGCTCTACAGCAGGTCCCCAATACATATTCCAGTTTTGTGTTCATATTGGCGATTCGTAGCTGCACACGTTAATCTAAAGACTAGACAGAGCCCTCAAGTGCATGACATGAGGGCAGATTTATGTCTTGACATGCCCCAGTTCTGCACACAGCAGGAGCAGGGATATGATCTAAACAACCTTCTCTGGGATGTTTCTCCCAGTCTCTCTCACGGCTGGTTTCTCAGTCTGATTAAGAAAAAAATAATTTCAAAAGAGCTGCCTGGCTGATGAGAAGGGTGTGTGTTGCCCCCCCCCCCCCATTTAAATTTGAACCTCATATGTGATTAGGAGCAATTTTCATTTAAATCTACTTCAGCTTTGTATCATGTGGACCTAAATTATGAATAATTTTCTCTCCCTCCCCCCCCTCAATAGATCACCTTTTGTGGGAGGGAAATCTCCAGTGCAAAGCTCCGTGACTGCCGTGGACTACTTCAGCTTCTTATTTTCAACTCTTACAGGTAATCCTTGTGAAATTAGTAAAGACATTAACATTGCTTTCTGCATAATAATACCGTCGAGCTGCGTTTGAACACAGTAGCTATAAGATGGTTAAAATGTAGTGCAAACTGCAAATAGAAATAATAACATTTATGGAAAAAGCTGTGAGCACAGAAGGGTTTTCTTCATTTACCTGCTGAATTTTATTAACTGGAGAGTTTTTACAAAATTGTTGGAGAGGATTCCTTTTGAGACTTCACTAGTAGGCAGCATCTAAGCCAGTGATGGCGAACCTTTTCAAGACCGAGTGCCCAAATTGCAACCCAAAACCCACTTATTTATCGCAAAGTGCCAACACAGCAATTTAACCTGAATGCTGAGATTTTAGTTTAGAAAAAACAGTTGGCTCCAAGATGTGCGTTACTTGGGAGTAAGCTTGGTAGTAGTTGGTGGCTTTGCTTTGAAGCAACTGTGCAGCTCTTCCAACGGGTGAATCACGACCCTAGGAGGGTTTATTCAGAAGCAAGCCCCATTGCCAGCAACTGAGCTTACTCCCAGGTAAAGGATCATGCTTTAGTTCTTCGCATGAAAACCAGTGGGGTTTAACAGCACTTGACAGGGTTACCTACATTGCTTCCCCAAAACTAGGTCTTAGGTTTAATGCTAATAATTGAGCCCAGTGGCCCAGGCCAGCTTAGATTTGTGGGGGGGGGGGGAGGTGGGGGTAACTCTGCGCATGCCCACAGAGAGGGCTCTGAGTTCCACCTCTGGCACCCGTGCCATAGGTTCGCCACCACTGACCTAAGCTATATCTAGGCTTTGTTTTCTGTTTTTTTTAAATACAGCTGATCGAGTATACCCTTGCTTTTTAACATACACCTTTGCATTTGCTTATGTGGTTTTCCCATAGTTCTCAAACACCATGCTTAGTATCAGATTGTAGACTGCCTTAGTTGGAATGCTCTTTTCACACTCAAGAGCCTTTGAAGATTTTCAAAGCCAGAATATATCCGGAAGCTGGTTGCTCATGTTGGGTGTTCAGTATTTCATATTTAGTCCATAGCTATCCCTGTAAAGATTAGCAACTGTAAAAGTGCTGATTAGTTCTTATGAATACATCCTTGTCTGTATGTGGGACTTCCTTGAAGATGTCCTGAGACATTACTGAGACACAGTCCCAGTAATATATATATATATATATTGTAGATTTAGTCAACTCACAAATTATATAATTTATACTCAACTGCTAGCTGCGTTGTGTGCAAATATTTGCATGTTCGGTTATTCTGGTTGCCCACTCCCTTGTATAAACTTAGTGAGAAAAGTGTCAGGAGTTGCTAATTTGACTGTCACTTGTGGTATTAAAATGTTAAAGCTCCAAGAAGTAAGAATAGTGTTAATTATGGATTTAATTACTGAAGTCTTGGTTTGGAATCAGTTCTTAGAACCTTAAGAGACAAGAGATAACTTCCATAATGTAGTTGAGGGATTTCAAACTCCCCTTTCCCCAGCCACGTCTCTTCGTGCCTGGTGGGTAAACTGCTTTTGAAACTAGAAGGAATTGATTTGGAGAAGCTGAGCAGTTTAAAAGGGATGTCCAGAATTCCAGTTGATCAGTCCAAGCCTTGCAACATCAGTCTGAGGTGCTTTTTCTGTCCCACCCATGCTTTTGATAGTAGGCACAATACAGGTAAAGTTAGACAGTGGTGTGCTCCATTATTTTCAGTGGGATAGTTAAGTATGTGTGTGGGCCTCATCCTGAATCAGTGAGACTTGGGGACTTGTTGTCAAGTCCAAGCCTGTCAATGCCCAGATGTCTTGCTGTGTAAGAATTGCAAATGTTTCCTGTCAATGCTTTCCTGTTTCCCTCTCCCCTCCCTGGCAATTCCCTGGCACCAGCCCTCCTGCGGGAAGGTGCGGATGTTCCCAGGTTTCTTGAAGCTCTGTAGTGCAAATGTTATACACTTTGTGAAACACATTTGGTGGGAATCAAATGGGAGGGGGGATTGAAGGATATAATCTCTGGATCTAAGTGGGAGAGCTTAGATTCAGCTTTCTCTGTTACTCTACGCGTTGTAGAAATAAACTGCTTTAGGACTTTCCTATGGTCTCTGTTATTTCCACATTCGAGAGCCTGACATTAAGCTGAATCTAAGCTCTCCCGCTTAGATCCAGAGATTATATCCTTCAATCCCCCCCCCATTTGATTCCCACCAAATGTGAATCTTCTAAAGTGTATAATCTTCACTACAAACTTCCAGAAAAACCTAAGGAGCGTTCGCACCTTCCCCCAGAAGGCTGGCGCTCCAAGGAAGAAGTAGTGAGAAACAAGCTGGCGGCATTATTGCAATTCTTATACAACAAGTATCTGAGCTGACACTGAACCTGACTTATGTAAGGGACTATTGAAAATACTTCTGTGATCATGTGCAAATATTTACATGCCTTCAGTTTACACTTTTAAACTACCGTCTTTCTCTGACTGGTGTTTTTTACTTACATGAAGTAGGAGAATGTCCTAATGAGCCTCTAGTACATTTTCATACTGTAACCAGACAAAATAGTAATGGAACTTTACTGCAGGTTCCAAGTTGGTAAGGGGAGGGTGATGGAGTGTCCCTAATGAATTCTCCTTGCTTAATGTCTTTCCCCCAGGCTTTTCCAAAGAAGAGCTGACCAGCCTGCAGAGCATCAGAGGGAGACCTCATATAAGCCAAACGCAGCTGTCTCCAGTGCAGCTCTACCTGACAGATCTGGATCAGTTTTTATATCACTGGGCTGTGACAGAGGTAATGCCATCCATGCTGAGCAGCACTGCTGCTCACTTCCTTCCTGTTTTTTTCCCCCCCTAAAGGATAGGTTTTTGTAGTCTTGCAAAGGGTGAGAAACGTTCGTTAGGAATAAATTCTCAGCAGAATTAGCAGGGTGGCTGGAATAACATGATGCCAATATTAGCTGCAGCTGACAAATCATTTATTTCAGGGTAGTCTCACTGAAGCCAAAGGACAACATCAGAGTTAGTGGTTCCCGGGCGACAGCCATTGACAGCACTGCCAAAGTAATTGCTTTTGCTTCTTCCTGCGAGGCCCGTTGGCCTTAGCAACCTTTGCGTATCAGGGTGAATTGAAAGGCTTGCTGGCCATCAGTGTCTGTCCATCGCCTAGGAACCTGGCAAGGGATCACGTTTGTAGGGGTGTGTACTCTCCAGGGATTCGTGAGCAGCAAATGCCCTAGTCTTCAATCTGCATTGCTATTCAGCAGGTAGTCTTCTGTTTGATGATTAGCAGAGGGGGGATTGGCTCAGCTAAAAACCCTTCCAGTGAGGAACGTGGTGGTTTTGCGAAAGATTTAAAATGTCCTCTTTAGTGGGCTTCTTAGAATGTGTTTTACCATGTTCTTTAATAGTCCTCTCCTGGCCTTGCCAGCTAACGGAAAGTGAAGTTGGGCTTATGTATGAGGTTGTCTTCCTTAGGAAGGAAGGCTGCCCCACATGGGAGTGAAGAGTTGCCTTTCTCTTTTTACTACTCTGTGGTAACTGGAGATACTTTTAGTTTTCCCAGTTCTGACTCTTAAGTAGTTCATGATAGTTCATGTGTTTATGCATGTTCCAGGGCTAGAGGACTATCATGTGGGACTGCCCTTGAATAAGAGCTGGGAATTTCAACTGGTGCAAAATATGGCAGCCCATTTGTTACCATGCTGTTGGGTCTGTGCTAACCTTATTGTAAAGGGCCTTCACTGGCTAACGATTGGTGTTTGGATCCAGTTGTGTGGTGATATAGATTTTTAAAGTTCTTCATGACTTGGGGGCTTGAACCTGGAAAACTGCCTCTGCCGGCATGTCCCTGAGTGGCAACTTGCTCTTCCTAGCACAGTGATGGCGAACCTTTTCGAGACAGAGTGCCCAAATCGCAACCCAAAACCCACTTATTTATCGCAAAGTGCCAACACGGCAATTTAACCTGAATGCTGAGGTTTTAGTTAAGAAAAAATGTTTCGAGGCGTTACTTGGGAGTAAGCTTGGTGGTAGTCGGTGGCGCTTTGGAAGCCAATGGGTGTAACTCTTCCTTGTGGTGGAAGATCCACAACCATTGCCAGCAACTGAGCTTGCTCCCAGGTAAAGGATCACGATTTAGTTCTTCGCATGAAAATCAGTTTAACAGCGTTTAACAGCGTTTAACAGGGTTATCTACACTGCTTCCCCAAAACTAGGTCTTAGGTTTAATGCTAATAATCGAGCCCAGCAGCCCAGACCAGCCTAGATATGTGTGTGGGGGGGTGACTCTGTTTGTGAGTGCCCACAGAGAGGACTCTGAGTGCCACCTCTGGCACCCGTGCCATAGGTTCGCCATCACTGTCCTAGCAGCACCTGTTGGCTGTGCCTCCTCTGTCTTGAGCACGCTTTGTAGCCATCTAGGCTCTGGCTTTTTCAGTGCCTGCCCTGTGCCTGTGGAACAGTTTCCTAGGTGAGGTCAAGTGAAGCTGCAGTTGAGACTCTTCCGTAGAACATTTGGAGCAGTTGGAACAGGGGCTACTGAGAATGGATGCACAGGGTCTTTTTAAGCAATGGTTTTAAATATTGCTTTAAGTTTATTTTATATAATGTTTAGTTTATGAGTTATTGTACGGTTTCACTGTTGGTCAGGGAAAGATGGACTTAGATATTTTAAGCAAGTGCTCTAGTTGTTGCTGATGTCCAAAATTAGTTGGGGCTCTTCTTGAAATAAGGGTTACCAGCCTTGTTTTCTGAGCTGGAGTAGTTAATCCTTTCCTGACTGTCTTACTAAAGAAAAAGATGGTTGTGTTATCTGAAGTCAAGTGTTGCCAGGCGACACAAAGGAATAGAGGAGCCATAGCTGATATCATCCGGTGGGAAGCCAGTAGCCCGAGGCTTCGATCTGTAGCCTAATCTGCAGTGCTCTGGTCCCTGCGCACCTTTTATTTAGGAGTTTTCGGGAGGCCCGAGGTTGGGAAGCGGATGGAGAGTGGGAGAATATTGCGCAATATTACACTTGAATCATAGGGGCTTCTGCGTCACGATGCGGGAGGAAATGCTCCTGTCAGGGCCTAATCCATACCTGGGGGTATGCACCTTTTGTCCCTTTGTCCAGGACACCTGGTGACCCGTGAGTCATGGGGGTCTTGTGATCGGTGGAGATCCTGCTTGCCCAGGAGGAGTAACAGGATGAAGCGGCAGGCATTCCCGTGCTCTTTCTGAGACCCTACGAGGTTCGCCGGCTCACCCCAACAGTTATCGAAGCCTCCACCCTTCTTTATTGCAGTTCTGGAAGCTTCTGCCATTGCTTTGTTCAGATGTCTCCCTCTTGTGGCGAAGGCTGCACATTAATCAGCCATCCTGAAGCAATAATTCAAAAATGATAGATGCCTAACGGCAGCAAAGTAAAAAAGCCCTCATTGTTCCCCTAGGAAAGAAGAGGTTGGGGCTGGAGATTAACACTCTACATGAATAGATCTCTTGACTTCATCTTTTAATGACTTCATTGTAATCTTTTGCTTCCTAGAAAGCATAAAACAAGGCGCACGTGTAGTTCCCAAATAGGTTTGCCAAGTAGCATACCTGGAAAACGGATGTGAACCAAATGGGTTGATTCTGGTATCTTTTAGGTATTAGGACAGTTCGTTTCTGGCATTGCTAACCAATTATAGGACAGAGTTCACTGGTGTTAGGCTGAATCCCTTTGACGCAGCAGTGCCAGCGGTGCTTGGCATGTTCTCTCAGAGTGAAGCTGATTTTGCTTTCAGATGATGGCGCAGGTAACGTGGGCTGTGTTGCAAGCAAGCTAGAATCCTCCAAGGCCCTCCACTTTCTCAGCGTATTCTCATGTCAGGAGCAGAATCTTTTGTGACATGAATCAGTTTGACAGGGCAGAATTACTAGTGGTTTGAATGGTTGTTGTAAGCTGCTTTTACGCGAGAGGGCTAAACTCATGAGATCTCGATGGAAAAACACTCCCGATTCAGTGACCCAATGCCAAGAACAACTTGGATAACATTTGGAAAAGTTCAGGATTAAAAGCACCTTGCGAGTCTGTATTATTCAAGGCAGCTGGGGAAGTGGTTGTAATTTGAGACAAAACCATTCAAAGTGGTAAGATGGAAAGTGGAAGTTGCAATTAAGGGATTTGCTCGGAGTGCTTTTCCATCGTTTTTAGTGAAATTAAGATTTTGAGATTTGGCAAGACAATAATCCAGAGTCAAGATTCCCTCCTCTTCAGAGTGAGAAGTATCACATTCTTGCAAAAATAGGACTTGGGGTAATGGGAATGTTAAGGTGCATAAGTGGCTTCTGGTAGTGGTGCGAGAGGACTGAGCCCTCTCTGAGCTCCAGAGACTCCAGAATTCCTGGAACACTGGTTTAGTTGCCATGTTAAAAACATAAGAACAAGCCTGCTGGATCAGACCAGAGTCCGTCTAGTCCAGGACTCTGCTACTCACAGTGGCCCACCAGGTGCCTTTGGGAGCTCACATGCAAGATGTGAAAGCAAGGGCCTTCTGTGGCTGCTGCTCCTGAGCACCTGGTCTGCTAAGGCATTTGCAATCTGAGACCTAGGAGGATCAAGATTGGTAGCCATAGATCGACTTCTCCTCCATAAATCTGTCCAAGCCCTTCTTAAAGCTATCCAGGTTAGTGGCCATCACCACCTCCTGTGGCAGCATATTCCAAACACCAATCACACGTTGCGTTAAAAAAAATGTTTCCTTTTATTAGTCCTTATTCTTCCCCCCAGCATTTTCAATGAATGCCCCCTGGTTCTAGTATTGTGAGAAAGAGAGAAAAAATTCTGCATCAACTTTTTCTACCCCATCCATCTATATATATAAAAAGCTAACTGTGACTTTATTAGTCACGCCCTAACGCCGAAACGCCTGGACCGACAGCTCCCAAATTTGGTGACGGCGTCCCTTCCCGTTGCGAGCAGGTTTTCCGATCTTCACCGGGCTCGCAGGTCACACCTGAGCCCTGCAAAATCAACATTTCCCCAAACACCAATCAGGGCCTGCCGGTCCGGGGAAGGGGCGTGGCTTGCCCATCTTCGCTGCGGTGTGCATGCCATGCGACGCCACCTGCTGCCGCCCGCGGGGAGAGAAAGAAGGAGCTTCCCAGCCCTGCCTCTGGAAAAATCCAGTTGGCCTCTCCCCTTCCTCCTCCCTTCCCTTCCTAACCCCCCCCCCCCCACGGTAAGCCACAACGAGGCGTGGCCGCCCCAGCCTACCACGCACCACTTCCAGGGGATCAGCCACAGGGGACCAGGCGGCGCGGGAGGGGGGGCCGCCCAGAAAGAGACATGCCGACATGCCCCAGGATCATGAAGCAGCGCAGCAACACCAAGCCGGTGGGGGAGGAGCCCGCCGAGGGGGCCGCTTCACTGTTTCCCGCCACCCGTCTGCAACAGCGCTTTAGCCATGCCCGAAGCCCTTGCAGGAACCTCCACACTTGCAGCGTGCCCAAGCAGCAAGCCCCGAGAATGCAGCTCGGCGCACTCCCTCGAGCCGCAGCCCAAGCCGCCCAGAAGAGCCCTGCTGCACCCACCACCCTTCCTAACCCATTGCACCCACGGTGAGCCACCACAGCCCAGCGGCGTGGGGCAGCTCCAGCTAGTGCAGTGGTATAGAGCTTCAATCATTATCCCCCCCTCAGACGTCTCCTCTCCAAACTAAAGAGTTCCAAATGCTGCAGCTTCTCCTCACTTAAGGGGAAGGTGCTCAGTCCCTCAATCATCCCTCGTTGCCCCTCTCCTGCACTTTTTTCTATCCTCTTGATATCCCAACTTTTTTGAAAGGATGCTTGGTGGGCGACCAGGACACTTGAACACAGTTACTCAAGATCGCGGTCACACCACAAAAGCTTTATATGAAAGGCGGCATGACGTAATCTTTGCAGTTTTATTATCAATTCCTTTCCTAATCATCCCCATGCATAGAGTTTGCCTTTTACACAACTGCCATGCACATTGGAGTTGACATTCCCATGGAACTTTCAACTAAGACACCCAAAAAATCCTTTCCTACGATCTGTGACTGTATATTGCCTGGCCCTGTAGTGTAATTATTGTGTGAGGTTTTGGATTTTTTGCCCCTATGTGCATCACTTTACATTTTGCTACATTTGCTACTGGCTTCTTAGCCTCACTCACCCTAAGATTTATCCAAAGGGTCACCAAGCTTGGAGCTCTTACTGCTTGATCGCTTTGTGGTTCTCACCACCCTACATAATTTGGTATCATCTGCCAACTTGGCCACCATGCTACCCACCCCTACTTCCAGGTCATTTATGAATAGGTTAAAGAGCACTGGTCCCAAAACGGATCCTTGGGGGACACCACTCCCTATATCTCTGCATTGTGATAACTTCCCATTTATACCCACCCTTTGCTTCCTGTTCCTCAACCAGTTTTTAATCCATAGGAGGACTTCCCCTCTTATTCCTTCATTGCTGAGTTTTCTCAATAGTCTCTGGTGAGGAACTTTGTCAAAAACCTTTTGGAAATCCAAGTAGACAATGTCTGGAAATCCTTTTGGAAATCCAAGTAGACAATCCACCTTTTGGAAATCCAAGTAGACAATCCACATACCTGTTTACACCCTCAAAGAACTCTAGTAAGTTTGTAAGACAGGACTTTCCTCTGCAAAAGCCATGCTGACTCTTCCTCAGCAGGTTTTGCTTTTCTACATGTTTAATAATTTTATCTTTAATGATAGATTCTACTAATTTACCAGGAACAGATGTCAAACTGACTGGCCTGTAATTTCCTGGGTCCCCCCTAGACCCTTTCTTAAAGATTGGTGTGACATTGGCCATCTACACTAAAATGAAAGCGCCAAACCACACAGCCCCAAAATGATGTGAAAAGAGCCCCACAAGAATCTTCAGCCCCGTGGCCACCAATTCAACCCCAAGTGGCTATGACCGAGAGCCCAGTCCTCTAGAAGACACCCCTTTGACCCAAATGTTGGCAGTGGAGCACCAGAGGGTGGGCGGCCATCTTGAGTTTATAGCTCCGTGACCATCTTGCTCCACTGTCATAATTCAGGCAACGAGTCTCTCATTGTCAAACAATGAGGGACAGAAAGGAGAAGTTTCCTCAGAGGGAAAATCCATAGCGAAGGAGCAACCAGTCTCTTCATTCAATGGGGAAGACTAGCAGTCTTTTTTGGCTCTAGACCTCTCTGAGGACCCTGATCCTGGAACTGAAGCGAAAGGAGGGAAAACTCATCCCAAAGGGCTTGAAGAATTCTTTCCCCAACACCCTTTCTAAGAGATGGCTTCCTTTCCTTAAGTATTTTGAATGGCTTTTTAAGGCAGAATGAACTAAGCCTGCGTCTAACAGGCAGTATCCTAATGCTAAAAAAAACTTTCCCCCCTAGCCCCACATGCCATGGGATTGCTACAAGTTCCCTTCGTGGATGCTTCCATTGCAGCACTGCAATCCACAGACCTCTTGTCAGTGCATGGACTGGGATCCATTAAGAACTCCCCAGATAGAAAAGCAGACCATGCTTCTAGAAAGGCTTACGAGGCCACAGTATTAACAATCAGAGCAGCAGCCACTGGGGCCTCAATTGTTTAGGCCAGGAAACTGAGTCAGTTCATCCCCAGTGACAAGAAAAGGGCAGCTGTTTCCTCAAGGTGGTCGCATTCTTACCAGACACTTTGCTCGATACAATGACCTTCAAGGCCTGTTCCGTTGCGGTCTCCTCCACTACTAGATGTACGCTGTGGCTGGGAACCTGGCAAGCGGACCTTCATTCCAAGTTCATTGTGATGGCTTCTCTCTTCTAAGGCGGAAGATTATTTGGAGACAAACTGGATCCTGGTGAAAATCAGAGACAATAAGAATTCCATGCTGAGAAACCTATGGAAGGATGACAGGAGACCCCTTCCTTCGCATTCCTTTTGTTCCTACCACGTGCTGTCATGATCCAGGCATTACCAGAGGAGAGCACCACTCCAGAGGGTCCTTTTGAAGAGGTTCTCGCTTTCATCGGTCCCCACAATTTCAATCCTGTCAATCCAACAGATCTCATAGAACGGCTAAACAATGTAAATAGCAACCCCAGGCACCTGCCAGTTGGGGGAATTCAAGAATTCCCAGCACAGTGGCTGCAAACAACCAGACCCTTGGGTTGAGTAATCTGTCCAGTTCAACTGTTCTATAGCATTTATCAGCCTCCCTTCAGACTGATTTCTTACATCTGCCAGATCTCTGTGGGAGGAAAAAAACTCAAGAACGGCGGCAACTATAAACCATGCTGTAAAAATAGGAGCCGTCAAACCAGCTCCTCCATGAGAGTGTCACTCAAGAGTATACTCTTATCTTCTTCACCATCCTCAAGAAAAGTGAGGACAGGAGAGCCGTCCTAGACCTCACGTACATCGACAGGTTTTTAGCAACTATGATTTCAGTCCAAAGCTCTCCCTGAGTCTTCTCCAAAGTCCTGGTAATGCTTGTAGTGCTGACTCACAGACAAGAGATTCCAGTACCTGGCCAACATCCCGATCTGCTCCTCTATCAATGAACAAGCCATCAAAAATATCACTTGGACAATACAAATCTTGGAGTTACACAGCTATCTCCTCAACAGGAAAAAGAGGAGCCTCAGTCCTTCTCAGAGATCTGGGGTTCATGATAAACACTTAGAAGAACATTTTATTTCTTCCAGTGGACAAGGTGTTAAATTTTTTTCTTTATAACCAAAACTGTAACCAAGGCCAAATCAACCCAGCTAATTTTGACACACCTCCAGTGTTTAATGATAGCGTGCATTGGATCAGTTCTGTGGGCATCATTCCACTGGAAAAGCCTACACGAGATAGTTCTAAGTAGGTCAGCCCACTAAACCAGGACTGGGACATTTACAGTCTTTCCTACAGGATGGAGTACATCAACAACTAAAGGCATCTACTCTGTGTCACCAGGTAGTGGCCGTAGCAACCGTAGCTCCCCAGATAGCAGGGCTACCCATGACTATGCACCCCCACATCGTCCTGTTCATCTAAGGGGTGGTTCAGACCACCACCACCACCATGATTCAGAGATTTCCTTCATGGTGATATCAGTTTTTCCCGCAGCACCAGTTGAGCCCTTGAGGGAAGTTCCTCTCATATGGATATGCATGAAGACCTTGTTCTTAACTTTAGTGACTTCTGATGGAAGGGTTTCAGAAATAGCCGCCTAGTCAGCCAGGAAAGGACTATGCGTTTTTCACAAGGACCAGGGGGTGCTCTGGCTGGATTCCACCTTCATTCCAAAACGTAGTTCTTTTTAACAGAAGTTAAGAGTGTCATTTACCATCATTCTGTCCACGGCTGAACCATGCCAAAAAAAAAAAGGCTTGGCAAATGTTGGATTTGCAGAGGGCCCAGAATCTATCAGGAAAATTGACTTTTTATTCACCTCCTTAGCAGCACTGAATAAGGGACGGAATGTATTTGTCAGGTCTACAAGGCCAGCAATATTCCAATACCGCCAGGCAACACAGTGCACTCAGTACGAAGCACAGCTACCGCTGAAGCATTTGACCATCAAGCCTGGGTGGAAGAAATATGTCAGGTGGCCACATGGTTCTCCATTATCGATATTTGTAAAGCACGGCAAGCTCAAGTCTTTCTCAGTGGGTTGCCTAAAGGCGCAGGGTGTTACAGGAAGTGGTGCATGCTGAGTAATGCTCACCCAGACTGAGGAACACCACCACAGGAAGTCCCAGATCAAAGATGTCCTCCTCCTCAGAGCAAGAACGAAATCTTGGATATTCACCATGAAGGTTTCCTTTGCTCTGAGATTGTGGGGGGGGGGGGGGGGGGGGGATCAGAGAGAGAAGGGATTCACTGTCAAACAGACTGTGGGATAGGGAAAAGGACAAAGTCTTATCGTCAACCAATAATTGTCTCTGACTACCAAGTGTCAAGGAGGGCACTTGACTTGCTTAGCCTTCCCTAAAATCTGTTCCTTCTACCCTTTCTGTGTTACAATTGTGTTTCCCCCTGTTCTGGTTGATGTTCTATGCTTCATATAGCCTTCCTGTCACTGATGTAGCCCAGGAAGTACTCAAACTGAGCTCTAGGGTTTCCCATGCAAGAGACAGAAAATGACTGTACCTTTCCTTATGGCTGCATAAGGTCTCTGCTTGAAATTCCACGCATGGATGGAAGGAAAACATTTGGTGTATTAATAGGTGCAACCATAATTTAAAAGGACATCGGGCCGTACACACTCATCATATCTTGTTTAGTACATACCATAATGTTCTGAGATCTTCCAGATCCTTGGGAAATGTGTGTCTGTTTAAAAAATTGAAGCTAATGAGATGTGTAACTGTAGGCATATTGATAATATAGGAGGAGGAGCTTGCCCTCCATTTCATGCAGGAAGTGTTCGTTAGCACTGGCTCGGTAGCCACAATAATGACCACAGCCAAGGAGCAATTTGTTCATGTTCATATTGTCAGCTCTTGGTCTCAGGAGGGCTCACGTCTACACAGGTTTGCTGCCTTGCTGGGTTACCAGACAAGGCCTCTAAAGAATCCTGCCCTTTGATTGTTCATATATATATATATTGTATAGCAGTGCGCAATAGCAAAATGCTTTAGATTTTTAAATTTACCTATTTTTATTATCCTTTTGAAAATTTTCAAGGTAAAGTGTGGTAAGGAAATGTAATTGAAGCTACCGTCTTGTGAGTCACGTTGCCCCAAATTTGTTCAAGTGGTTGCAACTTTGTGTGTAATTATATTAAAAAAAACCAGTTTGCTTCCTAGCTTAATCCACCATCACTGCCCCCCCACCTCTGACGGTGTTTGCATTTGTTCACCCGATGCCATTAGGACCTCTTAAAACACAGTGCTGTTCATAGTATAGACTTCATGCCAATCAGGCTGAATGCGGAAACCCCCCCCCTCCCCCCGGCCGCATATTGCCTTATGTTGCGTGTTTGTAGTTAGAGTGAGCGAGAAATCAGATCCAGAGCATATAGAGGAGACAATAGAGATGATGAAGCAGTCTATTTCTTCAACAGCATCTGGAAGCAACTTGTCTGTTTTTCATGTACTGATGATGGATTACTAGTGTGTTTGAATCAGAATTTCAAGCAGAGACCTACTGTGTGTGCATAGTAAACAAATACATCCTTGCATGCTTTTTTGTTCTTCGTACTGTAACAGATGGTGAGCCAGTGCCTGTCGGCTGTACCTTCCCGAAGCCAGTGTGTAGATATTGTCCAAAGTGGCATTTGTAAGTACCTGGTAGGTAGTATTTTTTTTAACGCATTCTATGTTCAGTCTGTTCCTGTGTTTTCATTTGAGTCCAGTTGTTCACCGCGGTAATAGATTTCTGGTGCGTAGGGATATTTTTGCTTGCTTTGGGCAGGGACTTTGAATCGTGGATTTCTCAGTTACCAGAACTGATATTTCTCCTTATTAGCTGTTGCCGAAACTTTCCTATTTATCATAAAAACAGTGAGCTGCACCTGTTGAGTTGAATGCGAACCTGTCATATTGACCAGTAGTCATTGATCCATCCTGTATGAAACAGTATGGCGATGAGGCTGAGCCATTTGCTGTTGAGTTTAGAACTCGGATTACTCCGTACTCTTCAGCCAGCAGGTGGCCAGTGTCTTCCTCGTGCCTGCAATTCCTGGCTCCCAAGACATCAAATGCTGCAACAGGCCTCATGCGTAGAACCATATTTTTCTGCCCTATTTTTTGGGTGGGTCCTGAGCTGCATATGCTGCAACAGGTACTTCCCTATTCATGATTTAAGTAGATATCTGTTCATCAGATCGATGCAGCTCAAATTCCACAAGAAAAGAAAGGCAGATTTTATATTGGGGGGGAAAAAAGTAACTGCTTGAAGACCAAGCAGAAGTTATTGCTAGAATTGTGCCCGTGGACAGCCAAAAGAGGCTGTGTGAGAAAGGTAATGAATTTGTTTTCTCTCCTAGGCAGGGCTGACTGTAATACCTGACAGCACGGCTGGATCTGTTTTGTGTGCCATTAGTAAGCTCTTGGATCAAGCGTGCCTCCTTAATGAAACTCTCTCCAAGTTTCTGGCTTCTTTGTGCTGCAGCCTTCTTTACCTCCTCCTAACGATAGAGAGGGAAGACGAAGAACACCTTCAGAAGAGGTAAGCTGTTTAATGTTAGCACTTAACTCTGAAAACATCAGCAGCTGCAACAGCCACTTCAGTAACATTTGGCCAAAAAAGCGCTGCTGTTTGTGCCTGATGGTCTAGGCTGTGGGCCCGGTTGTATCCCAGCAAGCAGTCATCTTAATCTTTGGATTTAGCCTGTGGTTTCATTAGGAACCAGGACAATTACCCTTAAGAAACTGGATTTTATTAGTGACCTTATTCTAAGGCCCTGTGGCTGTTAAGCAGTCTGTTCTCTGAACTCACTATAATTTGGAAGAGTTTTCAGGAATAGCAGTGTGTCATTTTTTAATTGCATTTAGCCCAAAATGGGCTAAAGATAAATCACACAAGTGTGTTTACTTCTTCATCTGGGATGCCTTTTAGCAGCTGTTTTTTTCCCATGCTGGGAAGCGTAATCAGATGCTTTGTGTAGTGGAAGCTTGAACTTTTTCTATGTGAGTCTTCAGGCTTTTAAAAGCAATAATGGTAATAGAACGCCAGAGGCAGTGTGTGAGTAACTTTTTTGCAATAACGTTCATTTTTTCTTCTTTGCATCTTCTGAGTTATTAGAACTTTGCCATACAAAGTCTGTACTGTTCAGCTGTCCTTTCGCAGAGAGATGGACTGGGCACAAGAAGCAATGCTCGGTTTGTGCCTGTTCACGGTTTCTGTGCTCTCATCCGCAGCAGTGGCGTAGGAGGCTAAGAGCTCATGTATCTAATCTGGAGGAACCGGGTTTGATTCCCAGCTCTGCCACCTGAGCTGTGGAGGCTTCTCTGGGGAATTCAGATTAGCCTGTACACTCCCACACACGCCAGCTGGGTGACCTTGGGCTAGTCACAGCTTCTCGGAGCTCTCTCAGCCCCACCCACCTCACAGGGTGTTTGTTGTGAGGTGGGAAGGGCAAGGGGTTTGTAAGCCCCTTTGAGTCTCCTGCAGGAGAGAAAGGGGGGATATAAATCCAAACTCTCTTCTTCTTCTTCTACATCCAGGGACGTGCTGTGGGCTTCCTGTATCTCGCTGCTAACCGCCCTGCCTCGAGTGTTGCAGCTGATGTTGCAGAGTCTTCAAGCGAACCGTGTCCGTCGGGAAGAACTGCCCGTCCTTGCCCAGCTCCTTCGTTTGTTAATGCAGCATGGACAGCTTCGAAGTCACATGGTGGCCAACGAGTTCCTGGTGAAACAGATCGTCAAGGATATCATGGTAGGAGGCCATTTCCCTGCAGTGTGAGCATGAGTGGGCTACTGGCCCGAGCCCACAGGTTGCCAACCGGTTCTTTAATGGGAGCTACCCTTGAATAAGGATAAAAAATATCTCAAGTGACTCCCTGGAGGAACCGGGTTCCTGAGCTGTGGAGGCTTCTCTGGGGAATTCAGATTAGCCTGTGCACTCCCACACATGACAGCTGGGTGACCTTGGGCTAGTCACAGCTTCTCGGAGCTTTCTCAGCCCCACCCACCTCACAGGATGTTTGTTGTGAGGGGGGAAGGGCAAGGAGATTGTCAGCCCCTTTGAGTCTCCTGCAGGAAAGGGGGAATATAAATCCAAACTCTTCTTCTTCTTCCCCTGCTTTTTTGTTTTGTTTCAGAAAGCAGCACAGAGATAAAGCCTAAAAAATAAAAGATGGGGGGGCAGGGCTAGAGTAGATCTTTTTGCAGCCTCTTCCTAGGTCTTCTAGGCACCGCACAAAGTACTCTGCAGCAGCTGGTGAGCTGCTAGTAGACCCCTGCTGGGACAAGCCTTTTCTTTCCTACTGAAGGGACCCCTGAGCCTCCTGAGACTTTTGGGATCTAGGTTTCTTTTCAACTATAACCCTTCCCCTCAGTTTCCAGGTGATCTACGAGCGAGCGAGTGCATAGGCTTAGGGTTCGCTGCTGTGAGGTACGTTTTGTGATGCACAGGGAGATTATTGAGATCACAGGAGCAGCAGTGGCGTAGGAGGTTAAGAGCAGGTGCATTCTAATCTGGAGGAACCGGGTTTGATTCCCTGCTCTGCCACTTGAGCTGTGGAGGCTTATCTGGGGAATTCAGATTAGCCTGTGCACTCCCACACGCCTAGCTGAGGTGAGCCTTGGGCTGAGTCTGAAACCGTTCTTTGGAGACTCTCCTCAGCTCCACCCCACACCTCACCTGGAGGTTGTTTTGTTGTGAGAGGGGAAGGAACCCAGGAGGATTGTCAAGCCCCCTTTGAGTCTCCTGCAGGAGAGAAAGGGGGATATAAATCCAAACTCTTCTTCTTCATCATCACTGAGGCTGGATTAATATATAAACAACTAAGTTTTATTTATTTACAGATTGATTTTAAAAGAACCAACCAGCAGCACAGGTCTCCAGGTAGAAAAATTTGAACTGGTTGCGACTTCAGAGCATTTAGACTTTTCTATAATGTTTTATTAACTAGCCACAAGGTTGGATCCTCTCACACACAGGACTCCACCCACGCCAGCCTGCCCTTTTCCTAGAGTCTGACTGAATCATAAAAGAACCAGGTTACTTTTTGAGGACTTTACTGTTACGTGGTCTAATAAATTAGCCTGTTTCCTCCAGTACGCTGAAAAGACACTGTTTGCTCTGAAACGGAGCATTGAGCTGCATAGTGTGAAAACTCCAAGCTATAAGAATGTGTTTTGATTGACAGGCGTTGAAGAGCGGTGATGCCCAGGAGCAGTGGCTGACAGACCTTCATTACTATTTCAACATATGCCTCGCCTCACACCCGCAAGGAGCCGGTGCAGTTAACACAGCGTATTAAAGGGAAACTTTTTCATTTAGCCGAAAGCGTTTTGTTTCTGTTACAGATGCGGAATATCTTCTTTTTTTTTATGGTGAAAATTAAAGTAAGTTTCTTAAATCTGTTTGCATTTTGGTACCCAAAAAAGCTACTTTTGTTGTCCTAGTAGAGAAATTTAGAAACCGTTGGTCCTGAGCATTGCTTTTGAAAAGCAACCTGTTGCCATGGGCATCAGTAAAGGCCAATCCCAGTTTCTGAAGAGAAGACAATCTGAATGCCTAGTTTGTGAAGCTTTGTATAGATTGTTAAAGAAATGGACATTCCAATATTTTTCTAAGAAGGTGTTAACTTTTTATGCTACTACATCAAGCAGCCATTTCAACTTGACGGTCATGTAAGGCATGCCCCTTCATCCGTAGCAAAATGCCCCCTTGCAGATCTGAGCACCAGCTACCGTGTTTCCCCGAATATAAGACAGTGTCTTATATTAATTTTTGCTCCCAAAGATGCGCTATGTCTTATTTTCAGGGGATGTCTTATTTTTCTGTGTTCTGTTCGTCGGGCATGCTTCCAAACAAAAACTTTGCTACGTCTTACTTTCGGGGGATGCCTTATATTTCGCACTTCAGCAAAACCTCTATGTCTTATTTTTTTGGGGATGTCTTATATTAGGGGAAACGGGGTACATAGACCAGGGGAGGGCCTAAAGAGGGGCAGTTGTTGTATTGCCCTCCCAGTTCAGTGCTTCAAGGCCCATGAGATGGCTGCCTCTGAAAAGGCTCTGAAGTAGCTGGACTGGGAAACACGAGAGGGCGGAGAGCTGCGGCCCCTCGGAGTAGACCCCACCCTAGACAAGAGACAACAGCGGTCTGGGTCAGTGTAAAGCAGCGTCCTCTGTTCCAGTGGAGTTGGTGACATATAGATTACCTTAAATGCGACTGGTTCAAAATTGCTTGCTCTGGAAAGGCCAAACAAGCAGAGCACAATAAGGTTTTATATTGTCCATCAAGCCTAGAGTCAACTGCTTTCTGATCTAGCACAATACCCAGGTTTCAACAGAGCAAATAAATCATGTATTCGGACTTTGAGCGGTGGCTCTCGTTTTCACATCTGAACAGAGAAGAAGGTTCCAGCGTTTGTTGCTCAGTCGAGGCGGCCAAGGAAACTGCTTCTGCTTGCTTGGTCACTCTGGACAGTCCTAGTCTCAGGAATGGCATAAAGGGGTTTGCAGCCCCCCCCCCCCCCCCAGCACTTCCACTGCCTCCTTTCTGTGGCTCCCTTCTCCCCTCTTTGAAGCTCATGAGGTTCCTCTCACGCTCCTGCGAAGCACCCATAAATCGCAGGCTTTTCTGTCACTTGGGCAGCCAGGTCATTTTGTGGGTCTTTGTGCAGCCTGTGTGCCTGCCTGATGTGTGGATATGTAGCCCCGGTGACCAGCAGCTTCTGGGCCTAGAGCAGCTCTTTCCTGCTCCAAAAGATGCTCACCACTGCTCTCAGCTGGCCCAGCGTGTCGATGATAATGGCTGTGTGTGAACCAGGGGGGTGATGAGTGGGATTTAACTGACATGAAAAGCGTTCAAATATTGTATAGACTAATGGACTTCCGCATCCTCCTGAGCATGACATTATTTACGGTCATTTAGGTAGCATAACTTACTGGAATAGATAAGCGTTGTTTTTTTCAAGGGAATCAGCTGAACGATCCACATGTAGGAATTGGTGATTTTCCTTTTAACGGGCTATAGTTTCAGTCTTGCTTTTCATGCCTTCTCAGGCTCTGGCGTTGCTTTGTTTTGAAAGCGGTGTGGAGGGAGTCTCCAGGTTATAGGAATACTGCTTAAATTTCCCTGTGTTTTCCAGCACACACACATACTGCAATCCAGTTGCTGCAAAACAAAACGGAAAAATAGTGAACGTCCAAAAGAGGCATGTTGCAGATAGGCACAGTGATCCATTAGATAGTGTGAGAGCATTAAAAAAAAGAGCCCTGCTGGATCAAGTGGGTGATCCATCTTGCCCACCCTCCTGGTCCACACGGGCCATCAAGATGCAGGCATAGAGGCAAAGCCCACCCCCTTGCGATGCCCCCCAGTACTGGGCTTCACAAGTTCACTGCATCTCAATGGGGAGCTTTTCTTGTAGCCAATGTGGGGCTGCGCAGAATACCCACTAGACAAACTTCAGCTACGCAGGTAAGTGCAATGCTGCATTTTTATTCCTTGCCCTGCACCAGCAAGAGCAGGAGAACTTGGAAGAATTATGCCGTGAAGTGTGATTTGAAGTACTACAGTTTTGAGAAAGGCAAAGATGAGACTTCCTCGCTGAAATTTCATTTTGGATGTTGAACCCTAGGCCAGTGGTGGCAAACCTATGGCACGGGTGCCAGAGTTGGCACTCAGAGCCCTCTTTATGGGCATGCGAGCTGTCGCCCCAGTTTGGGCACTCAGCAGCGGCACAGCGCCGAGGGGGCGAGGAGTGCACGACGTACTGGGTGTGCGCCCCTGCAGGGGTGTGGCGAGGGGAGAAGTGTTCGAGAGTGAGAGGAGGGTGTTTGGAGGACATTCAAGGGGGGGCATTCCAGAGGCGTGGAAGGAGGCACAGCGCTGCTTCGCGATACTGCCCAGGTGCAGCTTCCCCTCTCTCCGCCCCCGGCACTCAGTCTCTAAAAGGTTTGCCCTAGGCAGTAATTCAATTCAGCTCAATGTGAGTTAAAAGATACTGTTAGGATGCAATTAAAATCAGTTTTAATATGGTAGGTATGAAACAAATAAGTACAGGAACATCCAAAACATTCAAAGCCTTCATGAACTCTGAAAACAATTCAAAGCCTTCATGAACTCTGAAAACAAACTTTATATGATCAAAGCGTATTCTTTTGATATGCAGACTCATCCAGATTTGAGGTATTCCTTATGTTCGCCATGGCTTTTAGGTGGCTGCCACTTACGTAATTTTGGTACAGCCTATGACCACCAACCCTGAGATACGAAGTTCTCTCTTTTAGGGGCAGCCTTGGGTGGTAGCCTGTCGCCTCAGGGAAATTGTCCAATGGCTATCTGCTTGGTTGGAGGGATGTGTTTGTCTTGTTTGCTTTTCCTCTAATTACATCACCTTCAATAAACTGCCTGAAAAGTTGCTCTCCCCGCGGTCTGAGGAGCATCTTGCCTGACGGCAGGGGGGCTGCATTAGAGAGCACTCAAGAGACTCGATACGCAGCACGTTGTATCGTGGCCTGTAAAAGGAAAGCTGAACTCACAGCCAGCTGCACTTCTCAACCCCTTCGCCTGCTTCCACCACTTCTCAGCTGCCCAGTGTGATACGGGGCTGAGAGAGTAGGACGCGCCAGGTCCGAAGCGGCTGAGGCTGACTCGACCCAGAAACTGACTCGGCCTGAACTCTGTGTGTGTGAGTGTGTGTTGGGAATAAAAGCAGGGACAGAGAGAGTGAGAAACTACAAGCTACCAATCTTGATCCTCCTTGATCTCAGATTGCAAAGGCCTTAGCAGACCAGGTGCTCAGGAGCAGCAGCAGCAGCAGGCCATTGCTTTCACATCCTGCACGTGAGCTCTCAAAGGCACCTGGTGGGCCACTGCGAGAAGCAGAGTGCTGGACTAGATGGACTCTGGTCTGATCCAGCAGGCTTGTTCTTATGTTCTTAAGCAGCGCCTGAGCTCCTTGAAAAGCAACAGTAGGAATAGGGGCTGAGACTGCCCTCTTCCCCCCTACTCCAATGTACAATCAGAATGAACTTGTGCCTTTTCATACTGTAAACTGACATGCTCCTCCCCATCCCAATGGAAACAGTGCTGCTTTGGTGCCGGATAACTCCATAGCAGAGAAATTTGCAATGCAGCTTAAAAGTTGAAGCCCAACGGTAGCCTGTTTGACTTCCACATTCAACAAGCCGCCTGACTGTTAAACGCTACACTGTGACAGAATTCTAGTAAAGTCCGTTCTAATCCGTTCTAAAAACAGAACGTCAAACTCATACTTGGAAATTAACCACTGACAGCTCTGAACTTTAAAAAAAAAATTGTCATCGTTTTGCGTGAAAGAAAATGTCCTGGCATTTTTAGACGGGGCCAAAGCTTCCCAACCGGGGGGTGAAAGTCAACACCGGGCAAAACCCCATCACTGTCTTACTCATCACCACGTTATGAAATGGTAAAGGCCACTAGAAATGGCGCAAGCCTTCTGATTGGAAGGCCCGGAATACCTCAAGAGGCAGGAGGGATGCTTTCTGGGCGGAAAAACACAAAAGGCACTGGACTAGAGTTGACTAGGTCGGCAGATGAAAACTTCTCTGATAATTCTCCAAGTTGCGTTCAGGATGGCACAACAATGAAGTCTTTTGTTGACTCCAGCACAGAGAAATCTGCCTGTAATTAGAACATGAGTCTGCACTCGCGCCGAGCTCTCCGGCTTGGAGACCTTTGGAGAGCAGCAGGACGAGAGATCAAATAAACTTTTCTGCATCAGCACATGGAATTAATGTCTGATAGTGGAATTTAATCAAAAGGGATGACATTACCGTTTTTTCTAAATTCACTCATTAATTATTGTGACTTAAAATAAACTGAATTTCGTATTTCACAGTATTAAGAATCTTTCATTTGGTTTCATTGGACTCTTGTTGAAGGAGAACATTATTGTCTCTGTTTGAGAACTGGTTCCCTGTTTTTTATAGTGTAACTCAGCGCTGCACGTCTTGTTTTGTAGCACTGTCCACATGCACTATGAGCTAGACATCCACAGCTACCTTGTATTTTAGTGTAATTTCTATGCTTCTTGCAAAGGGGCAGAGCACAGCTGATGGATAACCCTAACTCCTCAAAAAGCTCCTTAAAACCAGGTCCCCTCAGAGAAGCTTTAGAAATGGACCTCAAAACCCCAGAAAGTCAGTACTTTTTAGTTTCTTTCAACACCTTGTATTCCTCCAATGGCCAAGGATCCCTGATTCAGGGACATGATATGCTTTTTAATAGTGTGAAAGGTTAAGACTCTGGAAGAGCATTCAAAGTCATTCTCAATGAATGAATGAACTTGATTAGTAATGAGGAAGAAATTCAATTGGCTTTATTTTAATCTGGCTATTGCTCCATTTAATTGGAGCTACGCTAAACAATCACCAAGTTTCAATTATGGTAGCAAAAGTGACGTTTTCGAGATGTTCGAAATGTTCCATTCCTCACAGGCTGTTTACTTCCTTTTCACACCCGAGGTGTATTTTTTTAATTAAACCCTCCCCGGTTGTTCAAGTATGTCAAATGAGAACTGGAGCATTACTTTCTGGATCAGCATTCTGTTGTATTCTAATAGCTGCAGTCCACTCCATAGTGTTTAGAAGTTTGTCCCCGTGAACAGCCCGCAGCGGAGCTTTTTCTTTTATTTAAGTTGAAGGAGAAAGAGTTAGTGGTGGGGGAAATGGAGAGGAAAGAAGTGTGGGACCTGTAAGAAGGTCAGACAAATACATCTGTTATATTTTAAACCCTGCCATGTGTAGTTTCCTGGCCTGCATCAAGATGCCAATCATGATCCTAACTCCAAATGGGCAAACAAGTCTTTGGGCCCTTTCATATTGCGCCCTCAATCCTCAAATCTGCTGAAAGGCCACTGATGAAAACCTGTACGAAAAGCCGCAGCACGTCCCTAATTTCAGTGTTCCAAGAGAGTCAACACACAGGTCCAAACTGTACCTGATAGCATCTGTAGTTCAGAAGCTTTATGCTTTGAGGATGGAGGTCCGGTGGGATGATACACTCTTGCCTCTTGAGAGCGCCCTTTACAGACAAGGAAAAGAACAGTTTTCAATAGCTATGCTACAAATAAGCATCCTTAATATGGTTTACACACATTCACTGGTGCTACGTTCACATTTTTAAATGTAATTTTTGTAAATGGCCATATAATAATAATTTCAGTTCCACTCCTGCATTTAGACCAGCAAGTAGTTTGTTACATCGTTATAAATTCATGTACATGTCAACAAAATTTTTTTTCCTTTTCTTTCAACAAATTAGTTTCACTTATTAATTCAAACTACATTTTAATGCTGACTTAAAATGCAGCAACAGCTCAGATTAAAAGTGCGATTTGTTAGCCTGGTTCCAGAGACTGAACTAAAGACTGACTGACTCACTCAGCAGCCCCACCTCACAGCAGCCCAGGACAAAGAGGAACCTCTGTTAACTCCTGTTAAGCCCCACCTCCCAGCAGCCTTACAAGGAGAAAAAGATAACCCCTGCTAACCCCTGTTAAAATACACTGTTTTAAAAGACGTGGCTTTGAGAAAAGCCCTCCAAAATGAACACCAGAGCTCACTCTGCTCTTCCTGGCCCAGTCTTCTTCTCCATTGCTACTCCTCTCTGCTGGTTCCAGAGAATGAACTAAAGACTCCATGCAGTGTGCCAGGCTACAGCCTTGGGGGCGGTTTAGTTCAGCCTCCCATGCACAACCCATGAAGACACAAGTAGGAAAGGCAGTGTGGTGCTGATGACTATCCCCTGCTGACGGCCTTCAGTCCTTGAGCATGGAGACCCCATTTCACTAGCCTGGCGAACAGTCACGATATCTCTCTCCTGACAATCGCTCAGGATCATTTCTGTCCTCGTCATTTTTAAACAACAATTTTGACAGGGTTTTAGAGTATTCAGATCTTTTCACAGAGATCATCACAACACTGAACAGGTGGATCACATTTGAATGCAACAAGTGGATTTCAAATTCTGGTAGGTTTATGAAGACAGTATCGCATTTCTGAATTTCAGATTCTTCTGAACATATGAATACTTCATTGCCCAGACAAAGTGCCCAACGACAAGTAGCATTACCGTATATCTGCTTCAGGGTGGATGGCTTGAAAGTGGAATTTACAGCTGAGCAGCTTTTGTCCATGGATTTTAAGTTTTTGCCCAGGGAAAGTGGTTTCAATGGGGTACGGTTCAACTGCTTTTTCCAAGCGACTTCAATGCAAAAGGCAGCTGTCTCTTGGCGCCATTTGTCTTCATCTTCCTTGCACTGATGCGTAGTACTGAGAAGCCGGCGGAACCGCCTCCTTAACTGGTAGCTGCACAGAGGAAAGAAAGGGAAAATAAGGCTCAGTTTTGGTTACTAGTTTCCAACTCCATGAATCAGTTCACTTGGCAAGTAACTGGGAAAACAACTCACCCGCTGGTGGAAGAAAAATGTTTACTCTCCAATTCCTGTCTCTCTGTTTTGTTCTGTATATATGCCTATCTTTTTCAATTAACAAAGAAAAAATGACAATAAACTTAATTCTTTTTTTAAAAAAGAGAGGGAAAGCTTTCCTCATCACCAGAGTAAGAGTTGAAGTAAACTCAGGATGCAGAAACTAATACTAAACTATCAGTCCTTTATTAGGACCTTCAAGCCAGAAAAGCTACTCTGGTCTTCTGTCCTTTAAGGGTGGGATCTGATTGTCTAAATGGCCCTTTGGTTCTTTCACAGCTACAGTGGATGCTCATAATCTGTAATCATCAGTGGTCACCGGCCCTTGATATATGCATTTAGCTGTAAAACTGCTCTCCATTAAACTTTCAGCAGCTTTATTTCTTTATTTTAAAAAGGTTTATAGACTGCAGCTTTCAGCCGATGACTTCCCAGGCAATTTACAATATAAAATTGACTCCAGGAAATGATAAAATAGAACCAGCACTCAACAGTTTAGAAATATAAAGTCCCTAAAAGGGCAACACAGCAATAAAGCAGACCCCAAAACAAACGTCAGAACGACTGTATGATGCAAAGGATGCAAAGGATAATAGAGAAAGGATAACAACAGACTGGCAAAAGCTGGATAAACCTGACGTGAGGCAAAGAAGAAGAAGAAGAAGAGTTTGGATTTATATCCCCCTTTCTCTCCTGCAGGAGACTCAAAGGGGCTGACAATCTCCTTGCCCTTCCCCCCGCACAACAAACACCCTGTGAGGTAGGTGGGGCTGAGAGAGCTCAGAAGAACTGTGACTAGCCCAAGGTCACCCAGCTGGTGTGTGTGGGAGTGCACAGGCTAATCTGAATTCCCCAGATAAGCCTCCACAGCTCAGGCGGCAGAGCTGGGAATCAAACCCGGTTCCTCCAGATTAGATACACGAGCTCTTAACCTCCTACGCCGCTGCTGCTCAGCGGTGGAGAGGGGCTGCAGAGCCTGCGTGCCTCCCTTGCCCCCAAGTGGCCATTCAGCTCACCTCCAAAGACAGGAACACGCGAAGAAAGTTTCTACAGAAAATCTGAACTGATGGGGTGGCTCATGGGGGAGCAAATGGCCTTTCAATACCCTGCTCCCTGATCGTTTAGGTAGTTACCAGTGTTTTGAACTGATCCTGAAAGCAGTTGAGCCAGGACAGTCAGCAATATTCAGGTAGGCAATTAATGTGCCTAACTGACATCAACTGCAGAGGTATATCTAGGGTGAGGCGGCAGGTTGGTGTGCCCCGAGTGCCACTTGAAGGGGGGTGCCTTCCGCCGCCCCAGCCTCCTTCCCGCCAAGAACACTGCCCTGGACATGTCCAGTGTTGAATTGCGGACTCCATCTCCAGAATTAATGCAGACTTTGGAGGCTGAGCCTGCAGTTTAAACCTGGGCCCAGCTAGGCTGAGCCCAGCACCAAAGGGCAAGCTCAGCATGGTAGAGTCCAGCTTTATAGTGCTGGCTCCGCCCTCAAAGTCTTTTTGAATCAGTAAAACACAGTCAATCTCTGAACTTTATGACTTCTTTCTTTATAATGTTGCCCAGTCAGGTGAAAATAAACTAGACAGCCTTCCACTGAGTCAGAACACTGGGCCATGTCATTCCTCACCACTGCTGTTTGCCTTCCATCAAGCTTCAGAGGTGGAGCCAGCTGAATAAAGTTGGACCCGGCCAGGCTGAGCTCACAGGAATGCTGGGTGATGCACATGCTAGATCAGCCAGGCTGTAGGGGAGGAAGAGGGGGTTTTCGGTGCCTGCCCTGGGCATTGTTTTCCATAGAGACAAGGCTGATCAACTGTATCGTGCAACTGGAATCAAATGGTCTGGAGAAAGTAAGCCTTTTCAAGGGAATTGCTTTTTAAAATCATTCGGCTTTAATATGGTTCTGTCTATGACACAGACAGTTTACTGGAGCAATCCTTCCTTCCTCCTGAGAAACATTCCTCACTTGGACTTCATTTCTTTGTTTTGTTGCAAAGAGAACAACACCTTGCGGGAGAGGTGCTGCTTTCCCTGCAATGCCTACATAATGCATACTGGAAGTCTTTCTGCTAGCAGCTCAGTCTGGGTGAATTGAGCTCCCATCCCCAAAACGGGCAGGCTGAAGGGGCAAGCAGCCGGCAGACCCAATGCCGATTCTCCAATCAGGTGCTGAGTGCTTCTCTCAGACGGACATGAGGAAGCAGCTGGGAAAAGGACACACGGGAAAGTGGACGTCTGGCTCATTTGCATAGAGGACTACTGTGGATAGAACAGAAGCCTGTTAAAAACCCATCACGGTGGGAAAGCGGCCCGAACAAAGACTATGTTGGCAGGGAGGCCTCTGGCGAATAGAGCTCCCAGCTGGCACTATGGAATGGCCAGGTCTCTAGGACATCAGCAGCCCAGGAGGCCCTGACTCCACAACTCCCTGTTCTCATTGAGGGTGATAAAACGTGGACGTACACAGCATCACTTCCTCTGCTGAAGGCTACAGAAAGATCTACTTGGCACAGGACGCAGGAGTGTTTTACGTCCTCTCCTCCTCTTTTGAGCTTCTGGCATCACACACAGTCCTTGCTAGCCACATTTTTTTCTTTTGTGCTAATTTTAAGACAAGATAGGAAACCCAGCTTAATGAATCTGGCCACCATCTGGGCACAAAGACCCCCCCACCCCTTTGACCCCTTTCCCAGACAGCTGAGCAGAGCACCAGGGGAGCTGCGGCCCCTCCCTTTGGGGAAGCATTTTCCAACCTAGGGAAGGAACAGGTTTCCACTGCTCAGCCTTTCAGGATTTTTCCGCCGTTGGCCTGTTCTTTTCCTCTCTATTATCCTCAGCCTCTGGTTTCTTCTCCTGCACTCTACTTTTCAATTTTTCAATCCCACGCAATGTGCTCACTCTTCTTCTCAATCGCTCTGTTATCCCCCTGCCAGTTTTCCTCTCTGATTTGGATAATTGTTTCTTAGCTTGCTGCTGCTCAGCAAGTGTAAAAATAAACACTATTACTATTAAGTAGAACAATCTCCCCTGTGAGGAGTTCTGCAAATAGTCCAACATCAGAAGCAAAATGCACCCATTCATTCATTCATTCATTCATTCATTCATTCATTCATTCACTCACTCACTCACTCACTCACTCACTCACTCACTCACTCACTCACTCACTCACTCACTCACTCACTCACTCACTCATTTATTTATTAAACTTATATACCACCCAACCCCCGAAGGGCTCTGGGCGGTGAACAACATAGAATGCAAATACAAATAAATGTAAAAATCAAATACAAATTAATCTCTAGATAATATAAATTAAAATGCAGCAATTAATACACAACAATGCCCGCAAAGTCCCTCTTAAACCCTTCCAGAAGAAGAAAAGAAAGGGAAGTAATTCCATGAGAATGGAAGAGGGGGGGGGGGCACTTTCAGCGGCTGGACACTCCGAAAGCCCGGCGGAACAACTCGGTCTTGCAGGCCCTGCGGAAATCACCAAGATCCCGCAGGGCCCGGACAGCTGGAGGAAGAGTGTTCCACCAAGCAGGGGCCAGGGCTGTAAAGGTCCTGGCCCAAGTGGAGGCCAGCCACATCATGGAGGGGCCAGGGACTGTCAGCAAATTAGTAGGGACGTATGGGGTAATGCGGTCCTGAAGGTTTATGGTCAACCTTTCCGCCCAGAGCGTTCTTAAGATGTCTGATGCATATGTTAAAATATCAAATAATCCATCATCCAAAATAATGAGCATGCACAAGTTGTGTTTCCTATTTTGCTCCAATTCAAATGCTTTCCAGAAAAATCTTTAGATTGGTCCAGATGGTCTGTAAGGACGGGGCCCATCTCATTTCCTGTGGAGGGAGTTCCATGTTCTGGGGGGGGGGGTTCAGCTGAATGAGTTCCCCCACAAGTCCGTCAACCTAACCTCAGCTAAGGTGAGTTCCCACGTGCCGGAATCTCAGAGTCCCGGTCACTGGATACATGGGGAGGTTAGTCCTTGAAGTTACTCTAAAGCAGGGGTGTCCAACTCTGGTGCTTCAGATGTTCATGGACTACAATCCCCATCAGCCCTTGCCAGCATGGCCAATTGGCTAGCACCCCAGCTAGCACCCCAAAACTGAGCCTGGGAACTAACTGAGACTCAGAAGTCCCAGAATAGCCTACTTTCCCATTTTGATTACGTTTTAAGTCACGTACCCTAGTCCCACCCTGCAATGTTTCCATTCACTAGTTTAGTACTTCCACTGTCCTGATCTGGATGGCCCAGGCTAGCGCAATCAGATCTCATCAGATCTCAGAAGCTAAGCAGGGTCATCCCGGGTTAGCCCTTGGATGGGAGACCACCGCGGAGGTCTAGGGTTGCTCTGCAGAGGCAAGCAACAACAAACCATTTCTGTTCCTCTCTTGCCTTGAAAATCCTGGGGTCACCATAAGTCAGCAGCGACTTGACAGCCCTTTCTACCACCGTCCCCACTGCCTCACCTGAAGCTGTGTTCTACTGAGTGGGTCTCCTGACCATCCAAGGTCAGTGATGTCTACTCTGGGCTCGCTTTGGCAGCACAGAGGCTGAAATTGGAACGACACAGAGAAGATTAGCCAGGCCCCTGGGCAAGGAGTAATGTCTGCTCTGACAGCCTCCACGGTCTCAGGCAGAGGACCGTCAATGGGAACTGAGCATGAAACCCTCCGCATGCCAAGCACGTGCCCTTCCACTGAGCCGTGGACCCTTGCTGGAGGTTCAATGCCCCTAGAATGCTTGTACTTTTTTTTTTAAGAAGAAAGAAGCAAGCCTTTATTGGCATAGACAACAGTACAACAGTAATAAAAAACAGATTAAAACAGATTAAAAGCATATACAATACAGGTCGAAGGAAATATACTGGCGTTTAGTAATTTCCAGGAGAAAGTCTGCCACTATCGTACAGAGAGAAGGATCAGGGTTGTCCAACAAGTAGTGTAATCTAATTAAATCGGGGAGATGGGGTAAATGTAAAGGAGTAAGATTCACATACTTGGATCTGATTTCCTTGAATCTGAGACAGAGTAGTAATTGGTGGGCCAGAGATTCAACTGAGCCATCGTTACATGGGCACAATCTTTTAGCCTTTTCTTGCTTATTAAATCTGCCATGTAACAAGGCAGAAGGCATAACATTAAACCTGGCAAGCATTATGGCTCTCCTTTGAACAGGGATTATTAAGCAATACAGGTAGTGTGCCAAGTGTTCAAATGGGAGAATGCTTGTACCTAATGATTTCTCCAAGTAGCTCATGAAGACCTGGCCCTTCACACAATATCTGTACGTGGAAAGATGCATTCTCAGCTGAGACATCTTTTTAGCACACAAAGCGACAAAGCACACAATGCATCCCAATACAGCCCCACTACCCTGTTTCCCCGAATATAAGACATCCCCTGAAAATAAGACATAGCGCATCTTGGGGAGCAAAAATTAATATAAGACACTGCCTTATATTCGGGGAAACACGGTACCTCCGGGCTGGTCTCACCAGCCTCAATCTTGACAATTCCAAGAATGCCACACGACTTTAAGCCTAACCCCAATGCCACGTTTCCCGAGGAAATCTGAAATAACTCCAGTGAAACAAGCGAGAAAGGGAAAAACAAAACACTTCCTTACCTTCTCCAGGACCTTTGAATGACGGCAGCGGCGCAGTTCTTCTTCCGGAACAGTTCTTTTCTTGCCCTTTCTTTCTCGATGACCTGCATCCGGATCGCTACTGGAAGATGTTCAACGTTTGTGCTTTTGTGCCAAAGAGACTCTACTGGGTCTTGTGCGGGGCAGGACGTGGTCAGAACTTGCTTGCTCAGTTTAGTACCGTCTCTGGAGACACTGTCCGCTGACAGTCTGTTGGGGACAAACCCAGCAGCCCCTTTGTTGTTATGCGGCAAAGGGCAGCAGGCCTTTCTGGTCATGGCATCATTTGCCGACTTGTTGGTTTGTATAAGGGCAGCCCTCGCAGGATCCCTTCTGATGTGCCCACTTCCTGACTTGGAGCTTCCTGGCCTGCTGGAGCCAGCGGGGGACCATCTCTCTGCATTTAACTCTTTGCTTTTTGCTTTCAGCGGCTCCGCATCGCCTTTAAGTGCCGCTTCACGCTGCTTCGGATTCTTGGCGCTTCTATTAGTGAAGTTACTGTTTGGAACACACGCTGGTGTTTCTTCACAATGGCTGCTGCTGCTGCTTATCGACTGACTTTGATTTTCTGATTTCTCCCTGGAGCTGGCAGCTTTACCACTGAGGTTGTGCCTTTTGCTGGCAAGCGCGGAGGCGCCGTTTGCTTTTGCGAGCGCTTCCTTGTGTTTTCCACCATCCCTGTCAGCGGCAGGCAGTGCAGTTCGATGCTTCGCTACAACCTGATGCTTGGTTCCATCTTTTTCCTTAATGGGATGAGAAGTGATACAGGCAGGTTTGCTTTTGCAGTTTGCCTTGGAAAGCTCTAGAGGGACACACAGAGACAAATCAGCAGGAGGAAATAATCTCATCTCTAATTTCCCAATGCAACCTCCTTTCACTGGACAGAACCCCGACGCCTAAGAACTCTAGGTTGTCTACTATGGCAACCTCTCTCACTCACACTCCAGCACAACCTGGCTTGACAAAGTAGTGGGGGAAGAAGAAGAGTTTGGATTTATATCCCCACTTTCTCTCCTGCAGGAGACTCAAAGGGGCTTACAATCTCCTTGCCCTTCCCCCCTCACAACAAACACCCTGTGAGGTAGGTGGGGCTGAGAGAGCTCCAAGAAGCTGTGACTAGCCCAAGGTCACCCAGCTGGCGTGTGTGGGAGTGCACAGGCTAATCTGAATTCCCCAGATAAGCCTCCACAGCTCAGGCGGCAGAGCTGGGAATCAAACCCGGTTCCTCCAGATTTGATACACGAGCTCTTAACCTCCTACGCCACTGCTGCTCCGGGAATGAGGGAGCGGGAATGAGGGAGCGGGAACCTCCTACGCCACTGCTGCTCCGGGAATGAGGGAGCGGGAATGTGGGAGCAAATTAACATGAACCCAATGACTTCACTTCCGGTTGAGCAGCTGGAAGCAATATTGCCATCTACTTGATGCTCTAAGAATTTCCCAAATCTATAATGGTGCTTACCATAGAGAGTGGGGGAATTCCTAGAATGTAGCACACATGGCAATGGCACTTCTGGCTGGCCAACGAAAAGTGATGCCATAGCATTTCTGATGCTCCTTGCCCCTGGACTCTGCCTACAAAAAGTTCCGGGGGATTGCTCGTGGAGAATGGCAACACTATCAACCAGAGGCAGCCCTAAGAACATAAGAACAAGCCAGCTGGATCAGACCAGAGTCCATCTAGTCCAGCTCTCTGCTACTCGTAGTGGCCCACCAGGTGCCATTGGGAGCTCACATGCAGGATGTGAAAGCAATGGCCTTCTGCGGCTGCTGCTCCCGATCACCTGGTCTGCTAAGGCATTTGCAATCTGAGATCAAAGAGGATCAAGATTGGTAGCCATAGATCGACTTCTCCTCCATAAATCTGTCCAAGCCCCTTTGAAAGCTATCCAGGTTAGTGGCCATCACCACCTCCTGTGGCATCATATTCCAAACACCAATCACACGTTGCGTGAAGAAGTGTTTCCTTTTCTTAGTCCTAATTCTTCCCCCCAGCATTTTCAATGAATGCCCCCTGGTTCTAGTATTGTGAGAAAGAGAGAAAAATTTCTCTCTGTCAACCCTGCCAACTCTTCATCAGTAAGTCACAGCTCCAGAGCAGTGAGTGTTTTTGGCAATGGAGCCAGTTACATGACCACGAGCACTCCCTTACTGGACGTTGTCAAGCAGGGACTGGCAGCAATCTACGGAGGATATTCCAGCTGTGGACTTCCTTGTGAAATTAAATCATAATTAATTTTTAATTAAATAATATCCAAGTGATTATGTAATTTTCAACCCAGAAGAAGAAGAAGAGTTTGGATTTATATCACCCTTTGCCCTTTCTCTCCTATAAGAGACTCAAAGGGGCTTACAATCTCCTTTCCCTTCTCCCCTCACAACAAACACCCTGTGAGGTAGGTGGGGCTGAGAGAGCTCAGAAGAACTGTAACTAGCCCAAGGTCACCCAGCTGGTGTGTGTGGGAGTGCACAGGCTAATCTGAATTCCCCAGATAAGCCTCCACAGCTCAAGTGGCAGAGCTGGGAATCAAACATGGTTCCTCCAGATTAGAATGCACCTGCTCTTAACCACTACGCCACTGCTGCTCCTACACAATTTTGTCCCACACAGTTCAGTAAGTCAAAAAAGTTCAAATCCTCAATGAAATATTTCTGAATGCCAACATCTGTACTGGTTAAATGCTCAAAGTTGTAAGATTTAGTTCCAAACAGCTTGAAATGATAGCAAATGTACACATGAGAAATGCACAAGCCACACAAATGATACGCAGCAAATCCTCGGTGATTGATCCCGACCTCTTGTCTGATATTCATGATGCAGAAACTCCTCAGGTGCTTCACTTTCTACTTCTCTGTGGCACCTTGCCAGAAGGAGGAGGCACTGCCATGGCCCCTGCTGCACTAGCACTGCAGGTGGACAGGCGGTGGTATTGCAGTCACTGATTTAGCGTGGCTTAGGTAACACAAAGTGCCAACAGAATTCCACTTCATCTTAAGAGGTTGCTGGGACCTGAGTCCTCAGCCAGAATAATTCACTGCTCAGGCCGACTGACTTCTTCTTTCGACCGATCCCTGATTGACTGCCTGCTTACCTTCAGACTTACAGCCCTCACTAAAGCAAACCCAGAGACTACCAACCTCTTTTCCTTTTGTGATCTTCACCAAGCTGTTCGGTGGGGTGACATTTATTCTGGGCGGTCTCCTTGTTCGGCAAGATTGTAGCCGAGTCTTTCCTGCTTCTTTCAGCTCGATCTTGAAAAACGCTGCTGGAAGAAGGCCTTTTTTTATGAGTCCCACCTGGCCGAACGGGGGATCGCGGGACGTGAAACTGTGGTTCTACCTCTTTTCCCGAAAGGCGTTGCTGATCCTCTTGCGGCAAGGGGATCCTGTGGACTTCGAAGCCCTTAACTGCTTTCTGCAACTCAGTGGCTTTCCTTCTATTTTCTTCCTCACGTTTCCTGTAATCAATGTTGGTAATTTTAAGAGCGTATTAAGCATAAGCATTTATTGTCATTGTGCATGCACAACGAAAATTTACAGCAGCATTCCTCGATGCACACAATTTCAGACTCACGCCCCATCCTCACTTTCCCCTTCCTCCACCCATCCCTACACAGCCCCAAACACATCAACACGAAGCCCCGGAGTTCAGCATTGCCACAGCTCTAGAGTAGAAGCTGTCTCTAAGCCTCTTTGTCCTAGTTTTGATAGACCTGTATCGTCTGCCGGATGGTAACAGTTCAAAAAGAGAGTGTGCTGGATGAGACGGGTCTCTCCGAATATTTTGGGCTTTCTTTAGGCTTTGGGAATTATAGAGTTCTTCCAAGGAGGGGAGAGGGCAGCCGATAATCCTCTGTGCGGTAGTGATCACCCTTTGGAGCGCCTTCCTATCCGCCACTGTGCAACTGGAGAACCATACACAGATGCAGTAGGTTAAGATGCTCTCTATAGCACAGCGGTAAAAGGACACCAGGAGTTTTCCATTCAGTTGTTGTCTCCTTAACACTCTAAGATAGTACAGTCTTTGCTGGGCCTTCTTAACCACCGCGGCAGTCTGTACACCCCAGGTCAAGTCCTCTTTAATTAAAACTACTTGTGGAACACAGCATTGACAACTATGCGGGGCTTTACTCTTCCTTACGTTCTTTGTTTAAAAAAAAACTTAATTATTTATCACATTTGTCCCTTCTTCCAGCAGCTCAATCAAACTCAGAACAATTCCCTAAGGTAAATCATGCTGAAAATTACAGTAGGGCAATAATATTACAATATCGCACCAAGATAACAAAGCCGTCATCCGCTCAAAGTTACCTTAGCCAATATCTCTGATTTCAGTGGAAGGTAGGCACGTGCTTATCACAAAAAATATCAGGATGTTGCTTGAGGCAAAAATGATCCACCGTCATGAACGGGGGGCAAGAAATCAGTTTCAGAAAGGGACAGCTCTTGGCTGTAGGGGACAAGATGTGACAGTCACAGCTGGAAGGATGCCAGCAAGAGTGCATGTGCGGTGGCAACCCCTAAGCCTGGTTTCTGCCGTCCGTCATCCCATCCAAGAGAGAAGGAGGAGCACAATTCAAGTACAGTAAGTCCAAGGAAATGAATTAGATTGGGAATTGAAGGTGGGGATAACAATGGAATGTAGGCATGTGTGCATAAAACAGATCCCTAAGACCCGGGAAATGGAGATACAACTCTGATACCTGGGAAATTGGAATCTTCCATATACAGAGATTTTTTTGAAATCTTCAACAATAGGTAAGGGTATGTGGGTTTTTGGAGGTTCTTTTGGGATACTAGCCCCCAACAGCTTGAAGGGTTTTCAGTTGTGGACAAGTATACACAGGGACTACAAAACATAGCTTTGTGGCAAGAATTGAAGACATGAAAGGCACTGCTGACTAATCCAAACTGAAAAAATCAGCAATAGCTGAATATGCTCTAAACCAAGCTGGACAAAGGATCTTATTGAGACACAGAAATTCTTCACAGATCTGACAGCTACACAGGAAAGGCACTGAAATCCATAAAATACCAAAACAGTTTCAACAAAAAGGAAGAGTGTGAAAATCACCAAAACCTGGCTGCCAGCACTAAAAAGCGCCAAACCCAAAAACCAGGGGACTTTTCAAACACCATTCAATAGTCCACCAGATACTACAAACTCCTTCCCTCCCCCCACCTCACCTTACTCGGGTTTCTGAGAACACACACATTCAGACTACGATGAAACACTCAAATGCAACTGCAAATGAACTTCATCTGGACACATGCAAATTTACCTCACCCCACTCACACATGTGAAGTGGACAAAACAGATAACCCATTACATAAAGCACTCCACACTGTACCATACAGAGAAACACATCTTACCATGACATGCCTCTGAAGATACTAGTAATAGATGCTGGCAAAATGTTAGGAGCTAAAACGACCAGACCATGGCCACACAGCCCAGAAAACTCACAACAGTCAGATTTCATGTGCTCAGCTAGAATACAATATGCAGGTGAAAGAACTTCTTCCACACTAAAATTTTGAACAAATAGCTAATTCCTTTTCTCCCACTTCTCCCAAAACTAACGTACACAACATGCAGGCACATACTTGAACTAGATTTACAAGGTAGGGAGCGGGAATCAAGCGACCTTGTCCCAGGCGAGCTATTTTTCTCCAGAGGGGCAAATGATGCCTGTTTAAACAGAGGATTTTCTAGGTCAGTGATGGCGAACCTTTTCGAGACCGAGTGCCCAAATTGCAACCCAAAACCCACTTATTTATCGCAAAGTGCCAACACGGCAATTTAACCTGAATACTGAGGTTTTAGTTTAGAAAAAATGGTTGGCTCCGAGGCATGCGTTACTCGGGAGTAAGCTTGGTGGTAGTTGGTGGCTTTGCTTTGAAGCAACCGTGCAACTCTGCCAATGGGTGAATCATGACCCTAGGAGGGTTTACTCAGAAGCAAGCCCCATTGACAGCAACCGAGCTTACTCCCAGATAAAGGATTGTGCTTTAGTTCTTTGCATGAAAATCAGTGGGGTTTAACAGCGCTTATCAGGGTTACCTACACTGCTTCCCCAAAACTGGGTCTTAGGTTTAATGCTAATAATTGATCCCAGCGGGCCAGGCCAGCCTAGATGTGTGGGGAAGGGGGGGTGACTCTGTTTGCGCATGCCCAAAGAGCGGGCTCTGAGTGCCACCTCTGGCACCCGTGCCATAGGTTCGCCACCACTGTTCTAGGGTAACTGCACACCACCTGCCCTGGATAGTGTTATGCTAAGGACTCAACTAAACATGATGGAATCCCAGAGAGAACTAAGGGGATTCCTCTGCAAGCTGGAGATGAAAATCCCTCTGTTTACAAATACAGCAGAGACTCAATCCTGATGGGGACCACTGCATGAGGACAGGAGGGGCTCCTGTCCCTGAGCACTATTTTCAAGAGCACATAACTCCAGCAACCCCTCTTGAAAACTGTGGGTGGAGGAACAGGTACCCTTCAACACCCCACTCTTGTGCTCTTGATCATGATCATGTATCCCATGCAATGAGTACACTGGGATTTTCAGTCCTAAAATGGCAGGTGCGTCTCTACGGTGGACTCAGGGATGTTGTCACATCTAGCTAACCCTCCGTTTCTCCTGGAAATGCAAATCTCAATATACTCAGTGATCTGGACTTTCAGGAGATGTCAAAGGAGAATTTTGTTACGTTGCAGCAGGAGCCAAACACAAGCACTGGATGAAAATTCAAGTATGAAATGAATCTCTGGCCCCTTCCGCACATGCAGAATAATGCACTTTCAATCCACTTTCAATGCACTTTTCAGCTGTGCGGAATAGCAAAATCCACTTGCAAACAATTTTGAAAGTGGATTGAAAGTGCATTATTCTGCATGTGCGGAAGGGGCCTCCGTTAAGGAAAAAACCCTCTCCTTCAAATGGACAGGGGGCAAATGTTATATCCGTGGTGGCGAACCTTTGGCACTCCAGATGTTATGGACTACAATTCCCATCAGCCCCTACCAGCATGGCCAATTGGCCATGCTGGTAGGGGCTGATGGGAATTGTAGTCCATAACATCTGGAGTGCCAAAGGTTCGCCACCACTGTGTTATATGATCTAGCACTCTTGATATTTTAGGGACGTTTGGCATGGTAACATGGTTTGTAGATGGTTGATACATGACAGGTTAGTTATGCTGCATGTCTTCTGGTGAACCACCAGCAACTGAAGAGATGTCGCTTCAGTGTGATATATCAGGGAGAAGACTTGACTTTACTTGTCATCGCTATCTTGTAATACGTTCGCCACAGAAGCAGTTGATTGAGCCTGGGTTCGTGAAATGCTGACCTGCAAACAGTGCTCTGGGTAGGCAGTGGCACTCCACTGACAGAAATGGCTCATTCTCCAGTACAAACAGCCAACCTGCAGGCGTCTGCCTCACCATCTCGCTACCATTTTGATTTGATAAACGAGACCTTGCCAGTCGCAGCACAATTATTTTCCTTTCTTTCAAAGAACCACAGCCTGCTCTTCACTCGCTTCCTCCTGCTATTCGTTCTTGAAAAGAAACAAGCCGTGCAAGGGAACGTTCACAATGCAGTAGAAGGCCTAGTCTTGTCATTCCATGTTCCAGCCGTAATTGGCAGACCCATTCCAAACAAGTATCCGGCGATACTTTAAGAACTCATAAATATATCGAGCCAAGCATTTGCTGTACTTATTTATATTTAATAGATGTATTAAAGAGAGAGCAGCAGTGGCGTAGGAGGTTAAGAGCTCGTGTATCTAATCTGGAGGAACCGGGTTTGATTCCCCGCTCCGCCGCCTGAGCTGTGGAGGCTTATCTGGGGAATTCAGATTAGCCTGTCCACTCCCACACATGCCAGCTGGGTGACCTTGGGCTAGTCACAGCTTCTCGGAGCTCTCTCAGCCCCACCTACCTCACAGGGTGTTTGTTGTGAGGGGGGAAGGGCAAGGAGATTGTAAGCCTCCTTTGAGTCTCCTTCAGGAGAGAAAGGGGGGATATAAATCCAAACTCCTCTTCTTCTCTAAACTATTAAGCAGAGTTGTAGTGAGGGGGAACTGCCCCCAGGGCACATGTCTGCCCTGCGCTTCTGCCACGCCCCTGCACTGGTACGTGCCCGGTGCAAGATGCCCCCCTTTCCCTTGGGTGCTACGCCACTGCTATTAAGCAATACAGATTCATGGTGCTTGGTTTACTTCATTTATACTTCTCCCCAGTGGGGATCCGAAGTGGGTTACATCATTCTCCTCTCCTGTATTTTAATCTCACAACAACCATGAAGGAAAGCTAGGCTGAATGTGTGTGACTGGCCCAGTACACGTCCATGACAGAACTGCTATTCAGAGTGGGCTCTTCCAGATAACTGCCATAAGACCACACCGGCTCTTTCACGAGTTAGAGCTTGCTCCACAAAATGTGTGGTCCTCGAAAATGGAGTACGAGTTTTTAGAATTGAGAAAACCAGAGATGGAAGTTTCTTTCCGCAATTTTTTTTTTAAAGTCATAGTAATCTGATTAAAGTTGGTTGCCAAGGAGCCTCCATTTTGTTTGGTGTGTGAGAACAAATTTTTTAAAAAGTTCTAATCAGTGCTCTCTTCTGTTATTTTTATTTTATTTATTTATTTATTTATTATATTTATATACCGCCCTCCCCAAAGGCTCAGGGCGGTGTCCATCAAAAACGAAACAATTTAAAACATCATAAAACATCATAATTTACATAAAAATACATAAAATACTAAAACTACAGATGGCTTCAACCCCTCCCTCCTCTTTTATGTACCCACGGGAGGCCAGATGTTCTTATGGCGGAGTTGACATCATCCCGGCTGGCCAAACGCCTGGCGGAACAGGTCCGTTTTGCAGGCCCTGCGGAAACTTTGTAAGTCCCTGGAAGCCTGTTCCACCAGGAAGGGGCCAGAGCCGTAAAAGCCCTGGCCCTTGTAGAGGCCAGCCGGATCGCCTTGGGGCCAGGGATCACCAGTAGGTCCGCCTCCGATGAGCGGAGGGGCCTAGAAGGGCGGTATAGGGAGAGACGGTCCCTCAGATTAGCAGGGCCAAGGCCGCGAATGGCTTTAAAGGTCAATACCAATATCATATCTGGAATTGTTTCCAGGACCCTGGAGTACCCCTTCTTCCCCTTTGACCAGCCAGGTTATATACTTGAGTCCTCATCTTGCTTCCCCTTGATTTCCCAAACCCCAGGGGGTGGTAAGCAGAAACCATCTTTTGTAACGAACCGCTGTTGTTAGTCCTCTAATTTGCTGATTCTACATCTTGTGGGTAAGCCCAGGTTCTTCACAGGTTTACTGTCCTATTTTTTTGATTAGTTGCCACCTTTTACTCCTGCTTTCCGATCACCAGGGATTACTAGTCCTAACCTTGCTTTCTCTTTCATTCTTGCTTTCTCTTGCCTCTCTCTGGAACAGAACCATTCAAGTAGCTTCTGGATGTCTGCAGCTATTAGGTCTTAAGTGGGCTGTCGGTACTCGGTACAGACAGATTGATGTTATTCTGACTGCTTTAAATTAATTAATGTCCAGGGGCGTAACGAGGCAGCCCTGGGCAAACTGTAGCCCTGGGCAAAACCTGAGTTGGATGCCCCCCCCCCCCCCATGGGCGGCCACTCCACCACGACCAATTTTTTTTTGCACCAGGACATTGGTGCCTACAGGGGGTGAAGTTTTTAGACATATCAGCACAAAAATTTCCGCATATCATCAGGAGACTGTCCTTATGCTACTCCCCAAGTTTGGTGAGGTTTGGTTCAAGGAGTCCAAAGTTATGGACTCCCCAAGGGGGTGCCCCATCCCACATTGTTTCCAATGGGGGCTAATAGGAGATGGGGGCTACAGTTTTGAGGGTCCATAACTTTGGCCCCCCTGAACCAAACCTCACCAAACTTGGGGGGTAGCATAAGGACAGTCTCCTGATGATACGCTGAAATATTGGTGCCGCTAGCCTAAAAACTGCGCCCCCCCTGCAGACCAAAAATGGAAAACCACTAAAATACCCAAAAACGAACACAGCATTTTGATGCCCCCCACAAGGTGATGCCCTGGGCAGCTGCCCACCTTGCCCAATGGGCATTACGCCAGTGCTAATGTCCCACCCAGGGATCTGTATTATTCCTGTGGTTTATCCGGTGTTTGGACAGCAGACAGAAGCAGTTTCCGTCACCAGAATTCATTTTTCATTACACTGACTATCCCCATCAAATCTTACCAATGAATATTTTACTGCGGATTGCCATTTTACTGCTGGATATATTTTATGGTGTGCTTGATTGTTGCACATTATATTGTTGGATGCTATTATTTACTGCTGTGTTCTGTTGCTGCGACTAACGAATGTGGTTTTATAAATGTGCGTTGAATGCATTTTAGTATTCCGTTTCACTGTGACTCACTTCAGGCATTTAATGGAGAGGTGGCAAATAAAAAAACACTAAATAGTAATAAAGCAGTATCTGAAAAATAGGCAGAGTCCTGAGCAGGTACAGTATGGTTACTTTTGTTTTATTTTTGGATTCATAACTTTGTGTTCCACTGAAATGAGTTCTCGAAGGGCAGTAAAATACCCATACCCTCTCCAAGTCTGCCTTTGTGAGCCACTTTCTGCATTATGGTTTGTCGTGCCATGGTCAGATTCCTCTTTCGTTTTGTTCACATTATTTCCCAGTTCTGTAATCCCAGTCCTACTGCATTGTCTATTGCAGTGGTGGCGAACCTATGGCACGGGTGCCAGAGGTGGCACTCAGAGCCCTCTCTGTGGGTACACGTGCACAGAGTTCGTCATGTGATAATAGTGTAATTATTTCAGGGAGATTATTAGCATTAAACCCAAGACCTAGTTTTGGGGAAGCAGTGTAAGTAACCCTGTTAAGCGCTGTTAAACCCTATTGATTTTCATGGGAAGAACGAAAGCATGATCCTTTAACTGGGAGTAAGCTCGGTTGCTGGCAATGGGGTTTGCTTCTGAGTAAACCCTGGTCTATTGGATAACCCTGGTCTATTGAATAAACACTGGTCTATTGGATGCCTCAGGCTATCGGCTAGATACTTTAAAATATTTTGTCATCTGCCTTGTGTCTCAGCAACAAAGGCAAGACTATAAATGAAGAAAAGAAATAAATAATCTAACCTCTAGCGCACTGTTTCATAGGCAAATTCTCTAGATTTCTCAGTAAAGCAGACTCAGTTGAAAATGAAATCCATTTTATTGATAGAAAGTCAGAAGAGCTGCACTCTGGACAAGGTATTTGTCCAAGTTGAAAATGGGTGCAACTCTCCGCCCCTCCCCCAGCAAAACTAACTCAGCCCCTCCTCCCAATCCCAACCAGCCAGCAATGCTTATTCTCAAGCTGTGTGTCCCCACATAAATGCTCTGTAGTTCTCAGGTGAAGGTCATTTCCACAACAAGCATGCAGAGGAAAAGCAACACAGATAAAGAAACAAAAGTAAGCATACTGAATACAGACAGGCTTTCCCCCAGATACCCGATCGGCTGCTCTCACCTGGAAACTCATGACAAGACTAGACAATCACGGCTTGGCAGACGGTCACTTAGCAGTGAGAATCTGAGTAGTAAGACAAAGAGATGCGCACGCATGTGTGAATCAGCCCTTCAGCCACGCATCGACAGTGTTGCTAAGAGCCTCGTGGCTTGATAAGGAACAAGTGGGTGTCCTGGCTGACTGGAATCCATGCTCCTGTGCAACCAAGTAATGTTTTATTATTACCTTCTCTGTCCATCCTGAAACACACACATATGGCAGAGCGACGCTGCAAAGTCCTGGTTCAGAACTACTCAACTGGAACGCTGTCTTCCTGTCATTTGCAGCCAGACATTTGGCCACAGATGTATATATCTGTGCTGAGGTGAAGACTGCAGCCATCTGCTGAACCACGCTATAGATACAAGCAAGCCCACCAAATGGAGAAAAAATGGCTTTTGCTAGAGAAGCACATAAAAACAGACATGCACTCTAGCAATAGAACTGGCTGAGCCAAGTTCGATTGACAGCTTCCTTGGAAAACGGTTAACGGCAATAACTAGAACAGTGGCTTTGGGTGGATTTAAAGGCAGTAGTTGGGATGGGGAGGGAGCGGAACCGCTGATGCCCTCTTCAGGCTTTCCTTACTGTAGACGTAAAATGAATTCTTGCATTTGTTGCTTCTGCTTAAAGTAAGGTGACCAGATGGTCACCTTTGTGAACAGGGACGGGCGGGTAGGCAGGCGCACGCAGCCGCAGGAGCACATGGCCTTCTGGGGCGCTCCCGTTTCCCTCCCTGTGACAGGGCGGGGAACGGGAGCGCCCCAGAAGGCCGTGCGCTCCTGCGGCTGCGCGCGCGGGAGGCTGTTGCACTGCCTTGCGCCCCAGAAGGCAGTGCGGCAGCCTTTCAAAAACTGGGACACTTGAAAAAACCCGCGGGATGCGGGAAAAATTGTTTTAAGGCGGGACTGTCCCGCCAAAAGCGGGACGTCTGGTCAGCCTAGCTTAAAGGTGGGTAATTAGAGTGAGTTCGTTTGTGCTGTATTAGGGGAACTCCTTGGAAGTGGAATCGTGGGCTACCTGCTCTCTGAGGAGAAGGGGCAGGGGACGGGTGCCTGCTTTCCCTCGGCTGCTGCCAGCTTTTAGGAGAAAGCAAATGTAGTGTAAAGCTAGAACAGCTCTCTGCCCCAGAAGCTCACTGGTTGACCTGGATTCAGTCCTGCCCTCTCCAGTTAGCCCTACCTCACAAAGTTGTTGTGAGGACAAAGTGGGAGTGGGGAAGAAAGTACATGGCCTGGAGCTCCTCTGAGGGAAGGGTGGGGCAAAATCACATAGGATGATAACAGAAAAATTAATTTTGCTATCTTCTTCCTAAAGAAGGCCCTTTCTGCACAGGCCAGAATCACCGATTCCGGCTCTGTAAAACATTGTTTGGGGGGAGGGATGCTTTGCACAGGCACTGCTGCGAATACGATGCAGTGCCGCTCTTTCCCTCCCCAAATGATGTATTCCAACCTCGCTCGGGGGGTGAGGCTGTCAGAATACGCCGGCTTCCATTCGTTGCCGAGAGAACGGAAGCAGGTGGAAGCCGGCGTATTCCCTGCGCTGGCCCCAAATGCCTTCCTACCTTGTCCAGGCTTCCGGCGCTCTGAGGAGGCCAGGGGACACACCTCTTGGCCTCCGTCGCTGTAGCCGTCGCACTGGCCATGGGGGCATGTCCCCTGGTCTTCTCAGAGCGACAGAAGCCTGGACAAGGGAGGAAGGCGTTTGGGGGGCTGCGCAGCTGTGTGGAGCCTGCTCTGCCAGCTGTGCAGCCCGTGGGGCCATTCGTGTGAATGGCCCCAGGACAGGCATCGGCATTAATCATGCCAATGCAGCCCCGCAAATCTGGCTGTGCAGAAACAGCCGAAGTCTCTACTCCTTGACAAAGGCTGGAAGACCACTGGGCATTCAGGGATGGTTCTCCCGCCAAGACAAAGTAACTTTGTCCTTCTTCGAAAGTCCTTGTCCAGTTCAATGCTTCCTTACTCCCTACCTACAACAGCAGAATATGAAATAGTTTATTATCTCATTGATTACCTTTACCCTGGGGAAGTGAAATTCTACCTGGAAAACTTACATTCTTCAATTAACAGGGCTATAAAATATATTTGTGCGTTTGTTGCATTTTTCTCCGGTTTCCTTAGGGGCAAGGAAAAATGGATTACCGCTACTCTGTGACCTTCAACAGGGGGGAGAGGGAAGGGAGGAGGTCCATCATCTTGTTGTGGCCCACTCAGGGGGCCCATCATCTGATCGAGAGCCATTCTGGGGGAAGGGTTCGAAGGAAGGGGGAAGGGGCCCGTCATCTGGCCGAGGCCCACCCACCCCGGGGGAAGGGTGTCTGTCATCTGGTCATGACTCATCCACTCACAACCATTCTTAAAGGAAGAATGACTGGTCATGAAACAACTTAAAGTTGATCAATTTGGTTAAATGTTCTGGATCCAACAAGCAGCTATTAGATACGGAGCAGAAACTGTTGATGTGCTAATAACTCTGGTGAGTTCCCTTCAATGAAAACAAGCCAGATCTGTGCAACTTAACTCAGACACTACAGCTGCCACAAACATATTGTTTAAAAAAGAAATACACCAAAGCCTGTTCATGCAGTTTTAAATGGCTAAATATTGGTACGACAAAGTCTTAGGTATTCATCCACAAATGTTTTCAGTACCTAAAATAAACATGAAAATATTGCAGAACTATATAAACAGACACAGTCTACGCTTTGCAGATATCCAACTCATGTGAAAGATTTATCCAAAAAACTCTACTCGGGCTGAGAGAAGAAACACCTGCATTTTGGTATAATTTTAGGTCCAGGTAAGTATATGGCAATAGGTTCTTGCAAGAACAGACATCGGCAACCACTGTGTACACAAGGAATTCAGAAGCAAAGATTACTGAACTGGGATCAGTTTGTGATCCAGTCTTTACATTATTTGAAACAAAAGAGAGAAGCTACAATTACAAAATGAAGCCAAATTGCCTTTTTCCCTCTGAAGGAAGACTTTACCAAATTTACATTTGCACACTCGTGATGTGACTGATGATATATCATGAGTGCTGCCACAATAGTAAAAATGGGGAAGACACTCCAGTTGCTCTGAATTTCTACTCTGTTGGTATTATAATAATCAAGAGAGCCATTCTTGGAAGAAAGGAGTATTCTGTGGCTCCTAATGAATTACAATAGTTCACATTCAGATCCATTAGTAGCACACCCTAGGACAGTGGTGGCGAACCTATGGCACGGGTGCCAGAGGTGGCACTCAGAGCCCTCTCTGTGGGCACGCACACACAGAGTGCCCCCCCACATCTAGGCTGGCCTGGGCCTCTGGGCTCGATTATTAGCATTAAACCTAAGACCTAGTTTTGGGGAAGCAATGTAGATAACCCTGTTAAGCGCTGCTAAACCCCACTGATTTCCATGCGAAGAACTAAAGCGTGATCCTTTACCTGGGAGTAAGCTCGGTTGCTGGCAATGGGGCTTGCTTCTGAGTAAACCCTCCTAGGGTTGTGATTCACCCATTGGAAGAGTTGCACGGTTGCTTCAAAGCAGAGCCACCAACTACCACCAAGCTCACTCCCGAGTAACGCACGCCTCGGAGCCAACCGTTCTTTCTCAACTAAAACCTCAGTATTCAGGTTAAATTGCCATGTTGGCACTTTGGGACAAATAAGTGGGTTTTGGGGTGCAATCTGGGCACTCGGTCTCGAAAAGGTTCGCCATCACGGCCCTGGGAGAAAAGTTTGTGTGTACTTGAAGTGCTGTTAGTTCCTCACAATTCCTTTTGTCATTTCCTGTCTGCTGCTCAGTTTATTTCGTATGCAGACATATTTCAAGCTATGAAATATCTGATGTTATTTTTAATTTAAGTCCTATTGCCTCTCTCTTTCCCTGATTTTTACAGGCAATGCAGTGAGAACCAAATAAAGAATGTCTGTTTCATTTAAAAGCTGAAACTTTATGACCACCCATTCAGAGATCCCATAAACATATATACACCGAGAAAGCAGGTTTTATCAAGTCAGAAGAGATGCTGGTTGGCTGTGTGCAGCTAGGATTGACACATTGTCCACGCTTAGCCATGGAAAGCACAGATGGAGGTGCAGAATGGTGACAACCGTGCCCCCTCTGGTTTATGACAGATCGTAAACACAATTTGTTATAACTGACAACTTCATGTGCCCATTTACCCCATTTACTTTTCATTTCATTTTTAAAAATCTCCACTTTGACTCTGTTCTTCTCAACAAAACAGGAGGCAGAATCAATGATTCAGTAACATGCCTAAAAATGGCTCCAGGGAGGGCAAAAATATCTACGTGTGACCATGCAAAACTTTTTTAAATTGCTGGAATGGCATAAAATATTTTTAAAACCAGCATTTGCAGCAAAATCAAATTCCAACTGCATCATTCAGAACCGAATAAAGAGGAATGAAACCCAGCGCCAGGCATTCAAGGGGCAACCACAACCTTTACCGTACAACTTTGATCATCCCTCTGTATTTCAAACAACAACAACTTCAGATTCCAGTACCTCCATTGTGGAAGGTGCAGTAGAGAAAATCAGGCCACTGGCCCGTTGAAGTCAGCCTTGTCTACTGAGACTGGCAGCAGCTCTCCAGGGTCTCAGGGGGAAGGTCTGTCCACCTACTGCTTGGTCCTTATTTACCTGGAGATGGTGGGGATCAAACCTGGGACCTTCCGCATGCAAACCAGATGTTCCACCACTGCATTATGGTCGCTCCCCTCCTCCTCTTGCTTACTAAATTTTGCTTCTAACCAAAATTCCTCTGTCCCTTAACTGAGCATAAACACCAGGCAGCTGGCAGAAGGACTCTCTCTGCATTCCAGAGCCCAGAAGACAAAAGGGACAGAGAAAGACAATTTTCGGATGTTGGCCATACTTCTTAGGGCAAAAAAAAGGATCTTAGCTCAGAGAAGCCTTTGTGATTGGAGAAATATGACAAACCTATGACAAGCATTTCCTTATTATTGTGCAGTGGCAAAGTGACCTCCATAACCTGTGTGAAGGATCCTTTTTTGGCAGGGACACCTGGCAGTTGTGCATTTCTAGAGGACAGTCAATGGAAGCCATGGATGTGGCACACGGACTGTTTCTCTGTAAGGCTACCTCATCTCATGGCTGGAGGAGGGCTGAGGAAAGGAAAGGGGTGAGGGGAGGCTGGTGCTGGTGGCAGCAAAGGACGAGGAGCATGCTCAGTGAAAGCAACAACAACACACATTTACTCTCTAGCCTCCCAACCAGGGGTCTTCAAACTATGGCCCTCCAGATGTTCATGGACTACAATTCCCATCAGCCCCTGCCAGCATGACTAAGTGGTATGGCTCATGGGAATTGTAGTCTATGAACATCTGGAGGGCCATAGTTTGAAGACCTAGGCTCCTAACCTACCACAATAAGAGTACTCGTAGAAAGTGCCATGTCTGGGTATCCTGATCTACAGTTCACCACAACACTCAGAGGAGGTACACTTGGAGCAGCATCTGCCCCACTGTATATAACTTTGTGCCTTTGGACTTTTCTGCACTCTCATGTTCCTTCCTTATAAGTTCCTGTTTCCGGGGGGGGGGGGGGGGAATCTGTTCTACGCATGGTGTTCTCCCTCTAGTGTCGGTTCAATATCACAGGTTTGTGCCTGGCATATCTCCATGCAGATTTAAATGGGAGGTTTCTATGCAGGATATACATTTGTCTGATATCAAACTGACCACTACAGGGAGCAAAACATGTGAGGTACAGACAACACCCCTCCCAAAAAAACCCAGGAATTTACAAACAATGAACATGCAGAAAAGCGCTCTCTCTCTCTCTCTCTCTCTCTCTCTCTCTCTCTCACACACACACACACACACACATTTTGTTTATTAGAAAAAAAAGCTTCACATAAATCACAGAGTCCGTTAGCTATGACGGTTAGCTGAAGAACTCCTTCATATTTTTTTTGCATCCACACATACTCACACATGGAATCAGACTTACTTGGCAGCAGCATCTTTCCTCAGCTGTTCATGCTTCATTAGGAGGTTTTTCCTATCATGGAAAGCTTTTCGGACTTTGTATCCTTTGTAGACGGCCTGGATTTTGACAGCTGCAATGTCCTGTATAGCAGCGATGGATAAGGCACCTCGCTCCAGCATGAACTGAATGACTTCATGATGAGCGCCAAGCAGCGCGTAATCAAGTGGAGTGTATCTAACAAACAAACAAACACTAGTGAATAATTTCTAAAAACAGTTTTCCAAAAGGATGCACCTGAGCCACAGGTCTTATAGATTTAGAGTGCTGCAGCGTTGTTTACTAAAGGCTCTGAACTTGACACAGAAGATTCCGAGGAGGACTGCAGTTGAGTAAGTTTGCTACTTTCCTTTCCTATCTATGTTCTCAAGGTCTCATGATATTCACTCGAGTCTTATCTTCATCAATTTTTATCATATGACTACTGCACATACAATATAACAACAAAAATGAGTGAAAATAACAATAAATACCCACACAATTGACTGTATTTACCCTACAATTCAAATGGCGCATTACAAAGAAATACACATTTTCAAACCAATTTTTAGAACCTTATCTGAAAAGACACCAAAATAAATTTAATATTACCTAAAAGAAAAAAAATCTGCTCTTTTTAATGACATAAAAATTAAGTAGATTGAAGGTGAGAAAGCTGTACCACAAGTCATCAAAAAGACCCCCAAATTTGTGTGAAAATGTTAGAGGCCCTGTTTGTATGTCAATAACTTTTCAAATAGCTAAAATTAATTACTGCAACTTGGCAGACCTGCAAACAGGAAACTTTTTGGTAAGCATGCCGAATATCAACCTCTAAGTTTCATTTGTTTGCAAATTATTATAGTCACAAAGTGCCTGAAAATTGACTTTGGAAATTTTTGCTGTACTTTGACCTTAAATAAAAGGTTACTGGTGAATGTTATGGCTTTCATACTTTAGCAGTGCATTAAGCACAAAAAGTTGTACTAAACCCCCAAATTTTAGCCCTATATTACAACTACTTTCAATTTTACAGCATCTCAAACTTGGCCAAAAATGTCACGGTACACTCGCAACATTTTCGGGTCCTCTGTTTGAGATGGCCTAGAGAACCTCCAATTTTTTGAATTACAAGCTAAAAATGTGCACAGCTTAGTTTTGTACCATAGGAAACATATGTAAGGCAATCATTACGTAAGGCAATCTTCAGAAGCCCACAAAATTAAATGCAGTCTCATTTGGAAGATACTGTCTCCAAAGAAACTATAAATATTTACATATTGTAATCCATTAATACGATTAACATTTTTCAAGGTCTAACCCAGGGGTCCTCAAACTTTTTAAACAGGGGGCCAGTTCACTGTCCCTCAGACCGATGGAGGGCCGGACTATAGTTTTAAAAAAACTATGAACAAATTCCTATGCACACTGCACATATCTTATTTTGAAGTAAAAAAAAACAAAACGGGAACAAATACAATATTTAAAATAAAGAACAAGTAAAAATGATTCTATGCATGTTTCAATGCATGTGTTTGCATAGGATCAGGCTGTATTCTTTTCTAAGTGATCATGCATAAAAATCACATAATAGTGGCAAGATCCCTGGAACAGAGAGCTCTCGCCTCCCATGGGGCTTGCGGTTGAGAGGATCCTTACAAAGATTTGCATGCACTTGGTGGTCTCCAAGGCTGCAACTGCACACGAGCTTGCTCAAGAGGAAGCCCCTTGAAAGCTCACAAGTGCAAAGGTGGGTGCGAGCTGGCACGGCGGGCCGGATAAATGTTTTCGGGGGGCTGCATTTGGCCCCCGGGCCGTAGTTTGAGGACACCTGGTCTAACCTAAAGTATGTTTTGACCTGGATGGCCCAGGTTAGCCTGATCTCATCAGAAGCTAAGTAGGGCCAGTCCTGGTTAGTATCTGGATGGGAGACCACCAAAGAAGTTCAGGGTCACTGTGTAGAGGAAGGCAATGGCAAATCACCTCTGTCAGTTTCTTGCCTTGACAATCCCACTGGGTTGCCGTAAGTCAGCTGCAACTTAATGGCATTTTATCCAAATCCAAAACATGGTCAGCATCATAAAAGTCCAGATTTGCTCAGTCTATTTTGTACTGCTCACAGGAGCGGTTCTAAAGATGCCCATTTTGTATTGCTCAATGGAGTGGTTCTAAAGATGCCCTTCCATTTATAGAGCACTCCCCAAAAGCTCTCCATTGGAACCAGCCCAATTATTCCAGCTGAACAGTTTCCTTGACTAAGGATTACTCATGAAAACTTAGCATGTGTGAGGCAACCCTGCAATCCAAGACAGAAGAAGAAGAAGAAGAAGAAGAAGAAGAAGAAGAAGAAGAAGAAGAGGACGAGGAGGAGGAGTTTGGATTTATATCCCCCCTTTCTCTCCTGCAGGAGACTCAAAGGGGCTTACAATCTCCTTGCCCTTCCCCCCTCACAACAAACACCCTGTGAGGTAGGTGGGGCTGAGAGAGCTCTGAGAAGCTGTGAGTAGCCCAAGGTCACCCAGCTGGCGTGTGTGGGAGTGCACAGGCTAATCTGAATTCCCCAGATAAGCCTCCACAGCTCAGGTGGCAGAGCAAGGAATCAAACCCTGTTCCTCCAGATTAGATACACGAGCTCTTAACCTCCTACGCCACATAAGCATCCTGCTGCGATGCTTTAGCTCAGAAGATGTCTCTCTGCCTTGACCTGGTGGATCCAGCCATGGGGATCCATGACACAGAAGCTTTGAGGTTAAACTCCTGTAGTACACTCTAATGGCTCTGCTACTGAAGGCAATATGGGAAACCCAGGGAGTGCAGAAGGCTGCAGCTTGATTATGATTGGGATGAAGGCTACGTGTGCCCATTACGCCTGTTCTGCAATCGCTCGGCTGGTTACCCATTAGTTCTTACGTTCAGTTCAAGGTATCGACTATCACCTGTAAAGCCCTTTGTGACTTAAGACCCACATATCTAAAGCACCCCCTCAGAAGTGTATCGAGGGGAAATGGTGCCCAGGGCCACACCTCCTCCAGGAGCCCTGCCCCGTACTCGAGGGTGGGGCTTGGGAGCAAAGCTCAGACAAGCCCCGCCCCTCTGTAGGTCAGCTTTGGCTGTCCACAGGGCCTGGGGAGGGCAAAAGCCAGCCTGCGGCAGTGGATGGCCCAGGCAGCTGCCATGGCCACCCCCCACTGAGCCTCAGCCCATGCAGGGGGGAGGGGCTCGGTGGCGCTCTGGGACACGGGTTACCCCATGTCCCTATAGGCCAGTGGTGGCGAACCTATGGCACTCCAGATGTTCATGGACTACAATTCCCATCAATCCCTGCCAGCACTGCCAATAGGCCATACTGGTAGGGGATGAGGGGAATTGCAGTCCATGAACATCTGAAGTGCCATAGGTTCACCACCACGGCTATAGGCCGTACACCTCTGCACCCTTTCTGCTGATATGTCCCTCCTACAATAGTTGTGCTCATCTGAACAAGGTGCCGCCCTTCAACTGGGTAAGATTGGCAGCTGCCTATATCCGATCATGCACTGTTGCGACTCCTACTTTGCAGAACAGCCTGTTGAAGGTCAGGAACAGCTCCTGTATTTCTACCATTCTGCAGAAGGTGCAAAACAGAATGGTTCCAGAGGCATTTTTATGAAGGAAACAGGACTGCAGCAAAATGGAATAGTTCAGGAGGATGCTTTTGCACACACACCAGGACTGTAAGCTTATGACACTTCTTTGTATGCATTTCTTGTTTCTACGGCATTATTTTTGAATTACTGTACTCCAGTTTTTGCATTTCTTATGTCATGTCTTAAGACTGTTTTACTGACTGGTGTCTTATTCCAACCTTATTATAAAGATAATAACCATAAGAACATAAGAACAAGCCAGCTGGATCAGACCAGAGTCCATCTAGTCCAGCTCTCTGCTACCCACAGTGGCCCACCAGGTGCCTTTGGGAGCTCATGTGCAGGATGTGAAAGCAATGGCCTTCTGTGGCTGTTGCTCCCGATCACCTGGTCTGTTAAGGCATTTGCAATCTCAGATCAAAGGGGATCAAGATTGGTAGCCATAAATCGACTTCTCCTCCATTAATCTGTCCAAGCCCCTTTTAAAGCTGTCCAGGTTAGTGGCCATCACCACCTCCTGTGGCAGCATATTCCAAACACCAATCGCACGTTGCGTGAAGAAGTGTTTCCTTTTATTAGTCCTCATTCTTCCCCCCAGCATTTTCAATGGATGCCCCCTGGTTCTAGTATTGTGAGAAAGAGAGAAAATTTTCTCTCTTTCTCACCATCATGCTCATTATGTCTTACACTGTTTCTACTGCATTGCTGAATTTTGTAATGCACCTTCAGTCTCAGAGAAAAACACAGACTACCAAATAAATATATAAACAAAATAACTTGTAAGTACCCTCTGACAGTTTTCACCCGACCACTCCTTCTCTGGTACCTGCCTCATGGAACAGTTTGTCACCTCCCGGACTGTTCAATAACAGTTACTGTTAAATAACACTTCTTAATTTTTTTTTAAAAAAGTGTTATTTAACAATAACTGTCTGGTACAAAGATCATGATCATGTTTTACAAGGTGTGAAGACTCAGCAAAGTTCTTTCCACACTCCAAGCATTTATATGGCTTCTCCTCCCTGTGGATGCTCTCCTGTGTAGAGTGGCACACACTAAGGTGCCCGGTGGGTAGGCTCCAAAGCCTAGGGGAGGAGGCCCCTCCTCTTCTTGTTGATCAACAAGAGCACCAGGAATTAATCAGGCGTTGGGCTCTTGCCTGCATTGAGGCTGCCTGCAGTTTTTAGTTGCTTGGAAACATTTTTCTGTGGGGGTGAATGAGTGGGTTGATGTATCTAATGCTAGGGCCCCCCGTTTGGTGTTGGAGTTCCAATGTAAATCTCCTCACTGTCCTGGGGGCCCTTAGGTTGTCTTTGTTTGGATTTATATCCCCCCTTTCTCTCCTGCAGGAGACTCAAAGGGGCTTACAATCTCCTTGCCCTTCCCCCCTCACAACAAACACCCTGTGAGGTAGGTGGGGCTGAGAGAGCTCCAAGAAGCTGTGACTAGCCCAAGGTCACCCAGCTGGCGTGTGTGGGAGTGTACAGGCTAATCTGAATTCCCCAGATAAGCCTCCACAGCTCAGGTGGCAGAGCTCTTAACCTCCTACGCCACTGCTGCTCCTTTAAGGGGGCTGTATGTCATGATGAGTCCCTGTTTTGATCCTGCCATGTTTCACCTCCCGCCGGGACCTGGGCCTCAAACAACAACAACACACCTTGTGTGGTATTGTTGTTTTTTGTTGTCAGCAGACAGCAGTGTTGTTACTGAACAGCCCAGGTTCTGGGTGCGGGGTGAAACATGGCATTATCAAACAAGGGCTGATGTGACATGGTTGCACATAAAGCAAACTATTCACTACAAAATAAAACAGTAAATCCATATAACTTTACTTTCAAAAAAAGAGCAAAGCAAACTTTTTAATAGAAAATTAATTTGGATTTAAGGGATTCAGTTCCAATACCCAGATGTAAGGTTGCCAGAGTAAGTAAAAGACAGGGCTTTTGAACTTTTACAAGGTAATGAAATAGAGAATTTCAACATATGCAGCTTCTTCTAGCTCAGTGCTGTAATGCTGAAAGATTTGTCACCAAATTAATTCCGATGTCAGGGATTCAGGTATAAATTGTGCTATAATTTCCCTTCTGATGCAGGTATTAAAGGCATAAGAAACTTGGCCTATACCAAATTCTACAGCCCTACCAAGACGTGGCACTGTGCGTCTAGGAAATCTTTATAGTTTACACTGATCTTATTTAAGAACAAAACCTTATTTAAGAACAGAAAAGGAATTCCTTCATCAAATCAAAGTCTCCGTACACTTTGCCTTGAGCTGTAATTATAAATTCTGTTTGTTAGCGAAATTTGGGGTGGGGTAGCAATATAGTAGCTCTACCAAAACAAGATACCATAAGCTACCATTTGAGCAAATTTAAAATCAAGGATGGAACCATCAATTAGGGAACTGATGAGCATTCTGTTCTTACATCAAATATTATTTTTGTTTTTTTATTGTGGATGCTCAAACAATCTTTAAAAAATGGTGAGAACTGATTGATCTCATAGATGAAAAAAAAATCAACTAAAAGTCCAGGTACTAGAAGGAAGATTATTGGTAGACCGACACAAAAATGAGAAAAATTAGCAAAGGAAAAGAAGAAAAAAATAAGAATTAAGTTTGACACACAATGACTGAATATAGTGAGACAGGTGTGCACTGAATCTAGACATATTAAAAGCACAGGTGTATTTTTTGGTGTCTCATACAAGATTTGACAGTTATGATTCATTGGTAGAGCTCTTTTCATTTGGTTTTATTTCATTTATTTATGTACAGATATAGACTTTCAGATATAGATATTTGGCTTCCACAGGAAGGACACTTCTCCCTATAACTTTCCCCCAACTAATTTGGACGACATTCTTAGAGATGGTGAATCTCATTATCAAGATATTGGGTTTGGACGGACTCCAGAATGAGTCCCCGTTGCATAGGCAGAGGGAGATCTTTGCTCCCCAAGAAGGCAGACAGGGCCACACAGCAGTAGTGGGTGGCATTGGCACCCCAAAGAAAGCAGGCAGCACTAGAGGGTGGCCTTAGGGACGGTTCTAGCTGTCCCTGGCAAGGAAGGTGGCATTGCTGAAGTTCTTAAAAACCCCTCCCCCACCATCTGAATGCAACAACTGTTCTACAAGTGCAAGTACTTAATTAATATTTGGATGATCATTTGGCAAGGGACAGGCAATGCAGTTTCAGTCTGCAGCCAGTACAATTTATTTTGAAGCACGTTCATCTAATATTATTTTGAAAACTTCAGCAAGAATTTAGTGGCTACCAATGGCTTTTCCCCATTTGAACTTCCTTTGGCCACCTTCAGAGGTCTTGTTTCAGCTGCCCCCGCACTCTGAGGTTAGATGGGGGCAACCCAGTGGTGGGATCCAAAAATTTTAGTAACAGGTTCCCATGGTGGTGGGATTCAAACAGTGGCGTAGCGCCAATGGGGCTGGGCGGGGCACGACGGGGGCGTGGCCGGGCATTCCGGAGGCGGGGCATTAATAATTTCTCTGTTACTGTAAAAAACTCTTACTGAAAAAAAAAGTCCCTAATTTCCAGCTGGTATCTTTCTGTCCATAATTTAAACTCATTATAGCAAGTCCTATCGTCTACTGCCAACAGAAACAACGACTTCTCCTCTAATTGACTGCCTGTCAAATACTTAATACTTTCAAATACTTAATTTTGTTTCTAGAAATCAAAAGAAGGAGACTTTCCTTAAACCAGGAACTTTACCAGATTTCTAAAACATGTTTTTAAAACAGCCCAACAGGGAGAATTGTCCCGTTTTCTACCTTCGCTAACCAGCCACATAGGAAACAACAGGACTTTATGATTTTTGGACCTAATGGAATTTCTAACGGAAAAGCAGACCCGATTAGTAACCCCCTCTCACCACACACAAATAATTAGTAACCCACTCTCAGGAACTGGTGAGAACGTGCTGGATCCCACCTCTGGAGCAACCCAAAGAAAGGCCTTCTCTGCTGTGGTACCAAAACTCTGGAACTTGTTCCCCAGGGAGAGTCATCTGTTTCCTCTATTGGTGTCTTCTGCCAGAGGGTGAAGGCTTTTTTGTTTCCTTTGGCATACCCCCAAGAACCATTATTGGCCCTCCCGCCTGGTACTTGTTTGTTTATGTGTTTTTAATTGTACAAACATTTTGAAGTTTTCATGTGTGCCGTCATGTGGACCTGTTTGGGTGAAAAGGCAGCATGAAATATTTTAAATAAGGGCACGTAGAGGAACTTATTTTGACCACTGTGGATGGTACACACTTGATGGTACACACCATCAAACGCTGGAACTGATGAGAAAAGAAGAAATGAGACATCACCAGTCCTCCATCTACTTTACTTTTATCATGTTCAGAGTCTAGTTTTTATTTCCCACAACCTTAATTATGCCCCTAAAACACAAGACATCATCTATGAGACTGAGACAATGTCTTACATGCTACAATGTGATATTATGTCGGACAATATGCAACGCAGCTGCAGAGCATCACAGTGACAGTATAGAAGAGATAAGAAAGTAGAATTTAATTACAGAAACTGGGATCTGACTTCAAAAATTCAGCCACAGCTTAATAGACATAAAACGTTGATTTCCCTGATTCAACACTGAAGCATCAGTTGGGAAAGCAGATCTAGAAAGCAGTTCATATACACACCATCGAGAATGAATGCAGGCCATTCTGCCCACCAAAAGGCCCAAGTGCCCAGAGACCCTCGCTGCCCTTTTTAAACACTTCTTTACAAAGCCTTTGAACGTCCCAGGATTTCAATGGAAGTGATTCAAAGTATATTAAGCTAAACCTACATGTGAATTATGTCAGAATGAAAAGAGCAGGGAAGGAGTGAGGAAGGTTTTGTGGGGGTAAAAATTAACAATACGCCACACGTGGTCTTTTACTGTGAGAAAGCACCGGCTGAACATTTGCAGATCACGTGCTGAGTAGCAGGATGATTAAAGTCAACCATTTAATTAATTAATTAATTATTCACTTCTTATACGCCCCACCCTGCCTCGATCCTCAAAAGGCTTGTGGGGAGGGTGGCAGGAGCTGCACGCCTGCAATTTTGCCCCTCCCCTGGGGTAAATGCCCTGGGGGGGGGCAAATCCTCTAGACCGGCCACTCACCCCTCCGCTTTGGATGAGGTCATAAGCCTGAAACTTTGCCTAAGGACATTGTCCTGGGACGGGCGGACCCCCAGCCGTCCAGGACAACTACGGGACCCCTCACTCACCCTCGAGTGGATCCTGGGATGGCTGGGAGAACCCTGAGCTGCCTGGAGATGGGCCAATCCACTTCCGCAGTGCCTGGGATGGCTGAGAAAGCCCCAAGCTGCCTGAGGCCATGCCGCTGCACCCCCAAACTTCTAGACACGGGGGATTCCCTGGCAGATCCTGGGGGTCTCTGAGCACCCCCCACCCTAAAAGCACCATCCCACACCCCTTCCCCGGGAGCCCACAGCAAACTCACCTGGGGAGTGGGCGGTAGGACAGTGGTGGCGAACCTTTGGCACTCCAGATGTTGTGGACTACAATTCCCATCAGCCCCTGCCACCATGGATAATTGGCCATGCTGGCAGGGGCTGATGGGAATTATAGTCCATAACATCTGGAGTGCCAAAGGTTCGCCACCATGGCTGTAGGAGGACATTGCAGGTCTTGGCAACAGGTGGAATGAAGGGGGCAGGGACACGGGGGAGTCTAGAGGGGGGTGAGGCTTTGGCCAGACAGGCCAGGTAGCCCCTGGAGCCAGGGAAGAGAGGGCTTGGCCCAGACACAGAGGCCCTGACTGGTGAGTGGGAAAACCGTGGGTGGCATGGAGGGCATAAAAGGCAGGACAGCGAGGCCAACGAGGAAGGCTTTGGCCGGCCGTTCCTGCAGAGCTGGGGAAACTGCTGTTTCAAGGAGGGAAAGGCAGCACGCAAGTCCTCCTCCCTCACTTCCGAGGCCGCCCAAGGGAACCAAGAGCTGGAGCTGCCCACTCCGGGGGACGCTGAACGAGGGCCCCCAGTGACAGGGGGCACCGCAGACATGGCTCATAGGAGAGGTTGGATTTAAGAGATGGCTTGATTCATAGCTTGGCCTCCTGATCATTCAATTCCCTCTGTTCCTATTCAACAATTGAACATGAGAAAAGCATGCCGAGATAGCAGACAAAAAAATGCAAGACACAATACCTTTCTTCATTGTTCTCCATATGATTGGGAAAGGCACCAAACCCCAGCAGTAGCTTTATAGCATCAAGGTAGCCGTTGTTACATAACCAATGTAGCGCAGTCCTTCCCTAGAGTCAACAGGGGAGTATATAAGGAAATTGATTACACTCACATCTAAAAGATGACATGAAAATAGTCCATTTGAATGCCGGGACTACAATCGATGCTCATGACTGCATATTGCAAACATGTATTTTCACCATTAATGCAGACATGAAAGGATGCGTCAAGGTTCTGGATTCTCAGAGTGGAAGAGGGTTTGGCAGAGATGTTGGAAGAGGCAGAGAGGTTGGGCTGACCCTTCTGATAATTTCTGGGTTTCCACAAAACATTAAAAGGACCAGTACAGTCCTAAAAAGAGTGAATCCAGTCTAAATCCATTCATTTTAGTGGGCTTAGACTGGAGTAACTTTGCACAGGACTGCACTATAAATGGGCTAACCATCTCATAAAACTACTACTGCACCAAAATGTACAACAAAAAGGGACAAAATGTGCATCCCAAAGAACAAATCGCTTCTGCGTTTCTTATTCTTTCGCTTTATGTCTCACACATGTTAAATAATGTACGCTGATTGTGGTGGGTTTTCCGGGCTGTGTGGCCGTGGTCTGGCGGATCTTGTTCCTAACGTTTTGCCTGCATCTGTGGCTGGCATCTTCAGAGGTGTATCACAGAGGGAAGTCTGTTACACACTGTATCCAGTGAGAAGGAATGTTTTAGTGCGGTATAAATTGTCATGTCCCCAGGTGGGCAACCAATCAGTAAGTATTTGGGTGGAACTTGCTATGCAAAGGTGTGGTTGATAGTATAGTATTGCAGGTGGGGTTTTTCAGTCCAGGGAGTGATTCACATTTGCATTCCCTGCACGGCTGGGATGGGCCCCAGGCCTGGGTTTCTCTACTGTGCAATGTTCTCACCTGGGGGATGGGAGGAGCTTGGCGCCTTTTTGCCAGTTTCGTCTTAATGTCAGATCCCTGGATCAGGACCCAATAAACACTTGGTTGGTTCAAGGATTTTATTGGCAGACATTAGAAACTGGTAAAAAGGCGCCAAGCGGTTGGTTACATGCCTCATGCAGCAGTGAACTCTACTAAAGGCAACACGTCACTTTGACCTGCTGCTGCTCTGCCTTGGCCCTGTGTGCTACTTCTGAAAGGCTGCTTCTCAGCGCAACCCCTGGACTCTGACTCTTAGACTGCTTCTGGACTTGCTCTAGGGCGGGGGTCTGCAACCTGCGGCTCTCCAGATGTTCATGGACTACATGGCCAATTTATTTATTTATTATTTATTGGATTTTATAGGCCGCCTCACCCCCAAAGGCTTCACCCGCAAAGGACTGCCTCACCCCCAATTGGCCATGCTGGCAGGGGCTGATGGGATTTGTAGTCCATGAACATCTGGAGAGTCGCTGGTTGCAGACCCCTGCTCTAAGGACTTGCATTCTGGCCTTTTGCTGCTCGGTTGACCTCTCGGTGAGCTCTCTTGCTTGACGAGGACTGTGCTCTGACCATCATTTGCCTGTTGAATAAAGACTGCAGACGTTTGCTAACTTCAGCCTGCCTCCTTGGCTTTCCTGTGTGGCTCAGGGCAAAAAAAAATGTGGCTCAGGGCAAAAACCCCAAATAAATCTCATTTAAAAAAACCCAAAACAGCTGCAAAATAGGGTCTGGAAGTGTGTAAGCAACGGCTGAGGAAGTTTCAGAAACCAGAGACGTGCCTGTAGATGACTTGGGGGCTTTCCACATAGAGGTTTTTCTACAGTTTGGCTACCAGATTTTCCTCTGACCCATTTCAGGTTGTAATTTTTCATTGGTGGTCATGTCCACGGTTTCTTCATTGGTCTTCCATGCTTATTCAGATTGGATCAAAGACGCTTTGTGACATCAGACTGTAACCCTCACAACAACCCTATAAAGCAGGCCAGTATTATTAGCGCCACGTGGGGGAAGGATGAGCGCCAGAGCAACTCACTGCTGCATGACAGACTACAGCGTCTCGGATGCAACTTAGTTTACAGAAGAAGAAGAAGAAGAAGAGTTTGGATTTATATCCCCCCTTTCTCTCCTGCAGGAGACTCAAAGGGGCTGACAATCTCCTTGCCCTTCCCCCCTCACAACAAACACCCTGTGAAACATACCTCTTTATCTTGAACGTTTGGATCGGCCTTGTTCTCCAGGAGCACCACCATGCAATTAATGTAGCCCCCATAGGCGGCGCACTGCAAGGGAGTCCTGCCTGAATAATCCTGCACATTAGGATTGATTTTATTTTCTATCAATATCTGGCAAACGTCGGGGTTTCCTCCTAGTGCTGCCCAGTGTAAGGGAGAATGACCATCTTGGTCAACCAGGTCCACTCTGCCCCCGCCTGCAAGAATAAAAAGACCGTCAAAATATGGAAAGAAAGGCAGAAGAGACCTTCCTTTGAGACAGCAGCAAAATGAAACATTGCAAAGGTGAGTGGAAGGACTTTAACAATGCAGGCATCCGAGTGTTTCCATAGCAATAAAAAACGCTACTACGCTTGTCGAAGGCTCAACTGGCTGTTGTGGGCTTTCCGGGCTGTGTGGCCGTGGTCTGGTAGTCCTTGTTCCTTGTTCCCAGTCTCGTTGCCATCAGAGGTGTGGCTCTGGGTGCCCCTGAAGTCTGAAATGGTCACCCGAGGAAGGACCTTCTCAGTTGTGGTACCGTGTTTCCCCGAATATAAGACAGTGTCTTATATTAATTTTTGCTCCCAAAGATGCACTATGTCTTATTTTCAGGGGATGTCTTATTTTTCTGTGTTCTGTTCGACGGGCACGCTTCCAAACAAAAACTTTGCTACGTCTTACTTTTGGGGGATGTCTTATATTTCACACTTCAGCAAAACCTCTACTACGTCTTATTTTCCGGGGATGTCTTATATTCGGGGAAACAGGGTACCAAAATCATGCAGCTCCCTAGATTATGAGATTTCTATGTCTCCCTCTGTCATTGCCTTCTGCTAGCCAGAGTATGAAGACTTCTCTGTTTTGTTTGAAATGCCCCCATTAGCCTTCTGTGGCCTCCGTCCTGTTTTTGCATCTATGTCAACCAGTACGCGTGTTTTATGAATCGTTTTACATGTTTTTGAATATAGTCCTTCATATTCCGAAACTTTTTAAATGGTCCAACTGTTCCCCACTCTGGGGCCCAAAGCGGAATGGAAAGGGACCCTGCAAATGTTTCAGACAGATAAGCGATAAAGAATTCATCCTCACTTTATATCGAGAGCTTAAAAGTTAGTTATTTTTCACTGTAATCACATTAAAATCCATTTGAGGTTTGTTGGGATCAGGATTAAAGCTGCTTGGAACTCCCACCCTGGAAAGTTCCACCTGTCCTCCCTTCTATCGCTGTCTTCCACCACCGAGTTTTCTTTGGCATTTGCTCAATGGTTCTCATCAACTCTTCCTCCTAGTTAGTTGCATACTTGCTTATTTATTCCCCATCTTCCTCCCCCAATGGGTGCCCAAGGTGGCTTGCCTAATTCTCCTCTCCTCCTTTTTGTCTTCACTACAGCGCTTTTAGGCTGAGTGGGTCTGACTGCCCTAAGGTCGCCCAGCAAGCTTCCACGGCACAGTGAGGATTCGAACCTGGGTCTTCAGATTTCAGTCTAACACTATAACCACTACACAACACTGTTTTGTTTTAATTATTTTGGGTTTTTAAATCTTAAATGGAAGAACGCCACCCGGGTTACATGGGCCACCTGGGTCTCCATTGAAAGAGACGAATCCAGGTTGGGGGGGGGGGGTGGGGGGGGGGGGGGGTGGGGGGGGGGGGGGGTGGGGGGGGGGGGGGGGGGGGGGGGGGGGGGGTGGGGGGGGGGGGGGGTGGGGGGGGGGGGGGGTGGGGGGGGGGGGGGGTGGGGGGGGGGGGGGGTGGGGGGGGGGGGGGGTGGGGGGGGGGGGGGGTGGGGGGGGGGGGGGGTGGGGGGGGGGGGGGGTGGGGGGGGGGGGGGGTGGGGGGGGGGGGGGGTGGGGGGGGGGGGGGGTGGGGGGGGGGGGGGGTGGGGGGGGGGGGGGGTGGGGGGGGGGGGGGGTGGGGGGGGGGGGGGGTGGGGGGGGGGGGGGGTGGGGGGGGGGGGGGGTGGGGGGGGGGGGGGGTGGGGGGGGGGGGGGGTGGGGGGGGGGGGGGGTGGGGGGGGGGGGGGGTGGGGGGGGGGGGGGGTGGGGGGGGGGGGGGGTGGGGGGGGGGGGGGGTGGGGGGGGGGGGGGGTGGGGGGGGGGGGGGGTGGGGGGGGGGGGGGGTGGGGGGGGGGGGGGGTGGGGGGGGGGGGGGGTGGGGGGGGGGGGGGGTGGGGGGGGGGGGGGGTGGGGGGGGGGGGGGGTGGGGGGGGGGGGGGGTGGGGGGGGGGGGGGGTGGGGGGGGGGGGGGGTGGGGGGGGGGGGGGGTGGGGGGGGGGGGGGGTGGGGGGGGGGGGGGGTGGGGGGGGGGGGGGGTGGGGGGGGGGGGGGGTGGGGGGGGGGGGGGGTGGGGGGGGGGGGGGGTGGGGGGGGGGGGGGGTGGGGGGGGGGGGGGGTGGGGGGGGGGGGGGGTGGGGGGGGGGGGGGGTGGGGGGGGGGGGGGGTGGGGGGGGGGGGGGGTGGGGGGGGGGGGGGGTGGGGGGGGGGGGGGGTGGGGGGGGGGGGGGGTGGGGGGGGGGGGGGGTGGGGGGGGGGGGGGGTGGGGGGGGGGGGGGGTGGGGGGGGGGGGGGGTGGGGGGGGGGGGGGGTGGGGGGGGGGGGGGGTGGGGGGGGGGGGGGGTGGGGGGGGGGGGGGGTGGGGGGGGGGGGGGGTGGGGGGGGGGGGGGGTGGGGGGGGGGGGGGGTGGGGGGGGGGGGGGGTGGGGGGGGGGGGGGGTGGGGGGGGGGGGGGGTGGGGGGGGGGGGGGGTGGGGGGGGGGGGGGGTGGGGGGGGGGGGGGGTGGGGGGGGGGGGGGGTGGGGGGGGGGGGGGGTGGGGGGGGGGGGGGGTGGGGGGGGGGGGGGGTGGGGGGGGGGGGGGGTGGGGGGGGGGGGGGGTGGGGGGGGGGGGGGGTGGGGGGGGGGGGGGGTGGGGGGGGGGGGGGGTGGGGGGGGGGGGGGGTGGGGGGGGGGGGGGGTGGGGGGGGGGGGGGGTGGGGGGGGGGGGGGGTGGGGGGGGGGGGGGGTGGGGGGGGGGGGGGGTGGGGGGGGGGGGGGGTGGGGGGGGGGGGGGGTGGGGGGGGGGGGGGGTGGGGGGGGGGGGGGGTGGGGGGGGGGGGGGGTGGGGGGGGGGGGGGGTGGGGGGGGGGGGGGGTGGGGGGGGGGGGGGGTGGGGGGGGGGGGGGGTGGGGGGGGGGGGGGGTGGGGGGGGGGGGGGGTGGGGGGGGGGGGGGGTGGGGGGGGGGGGGGGTGGGGGGGGGGGGGGGTGGGGGGGGGGGGGGGTGGGGGGGGGGGGGGGTGGGGGGGGGGGGGGGTGGGGGGGGGGGGGGGTGGGGGGGGGGGGGGGTGGGGGGGGGGGGGGGTGGGGGGGGGGGGGGGTGGGGGGGGGGGGGGGTGGGGGGGGGGGGGGGTGGGGGGGGGGGGGGGTGGGGGGGGGGGGGGGTGGGGGGGGGGGGGGGTGGGGGGGGGGGGGGGTGGGGGGGGGGGGGGGTGGGGGGGGGGGGGGGTGGGGGGGGGGGGGGGTGGGGGGGGGGGGGGGTGGGGGGGGGGGGGGGTGGGGGGGGGGGGGGGTGGGGGGGGGGGGGGGTGGGGGGGGGGGGGGGTGGGGGGGGGGGGGGGTGGGGGGGGGGGGGGGTGGGGGGGGGGGGGGGTGGGGGGGGGGGGGGGTGGGGGGGGGGGGGGGTGGGGGGGGGGGGGGGTGGGGGGGGGGGGGGGTGGGGGGGGGGGGGGGTGGGGGGGGGGGGGGGTGGGGGGGGGGGGGGGTGGGGGGGGGGGGGGGTGGGGGGGGGGGGGGGTGGGGGGGGGGGGGGGTGGGGGGGGGGGGGGGTGGGGGGGGGGGGGGGTGGGGGGGGGGGGGGGTGGGGGGGGGGGGGGGTGGGGGGGGGGGGGGGTGGGGGGGGGGGGGGGTGGGGGGGGGGGGGGGTGGGGGGGGGGGGGGGTGGGGGGGGGGGGGGGTGGGGGGGGGGGGGGGTGGGGGGGGGGGGGGGTGGGGGGGGGGGGGGGTGGGGGGGGGGGGGGGTGGGGGGGGGGGGGGGTGGGGGGGGGGGGGGGTGGGGGGGGGGGGGGGTGGGGGGGGGGGGGGGTGGGGGGGGGGGGGGGTGGGGGGGGGGGGGGGTGGGGGGGGGGGGGGGTGGGGGGGGGGGGGGGTGGGGGGGGGGGGGGGTGGGGGGGGGGGGGGGTGGGGGGGGGGGGGGGTGGGGGGGGGGGGGGGTGGGGGGGGGGGGGGGTGGGGGGGGGGGGGGGTGGGGGGGGGGGGGGGTGGGGGGGGGGGGGGGTGGGGGGGGGGGGGGGTGGGGGGGGGGGGGGGTGGGGGGGGGGGGGGGTGGGGGGGGGGGGGGGTGGGGGGGGGGGGGGGTGGGGGGGGGGGGGGGTGGGGGGGGGGGGGGGTGGGGGGGGGGGGGGGTGGGGGGGGGGGGGGGTGGGGGGGGGGGGGGGTGGGGGGGGGGGGGGGTGGGGGGGGGGGGGGGTGGGGGGGGGGGGGGGTGGGGGGGGGGGGGGGTGGGGGGGGGGGGGGGTGGGGGGGGGGGGGGGTGGGGGGGGGGGGGGGTGGGGGGGGGGGGGGGTGGGGGGGGGGGGGGGTGGGGGGGGGGGGGGGTGGGGGGGGGGGGGGGTGGGGGGGGGGGGGGGTGGGGGGGGGGGGGGGTGGGGGGGGGGGGGGGTGGGGGGGGGGGGGGGTGGGGGGGGGGGGGGGTGGGGGGGGGGGGGGGTGGGGGGGGGGGGGGGTGGGGGGGGGGGGGGGTGGGGGGGGGGGGGGGTGGGGGGGGGGGGGGGTGGGGGGGGGGGGGGGTGGGGGGGGGGGGGGGTGGGGGGGGGGGGGGGTGGGGGGGGGGGGGGGTGGGGGGGGGGGGGGGTGGGGGGGGGGGGGGGTGGGGGGGGGGGGGGGTGGGGGGGGGGGGGGGTGGGGGGGGGGGGGGGTGGGGGGGGGGGGGGGTGGGGGGGGGGGGGGGTGGGGGGGGGGGGGGGTGGGGGGGGGGGGGGGTGGGGGGGGGGGGGGGTGGGGGGGGGGGGGGGTGGGGGGGGGGGGGGGTGGGGGGGGGGGGGGGTGGGGGGGGGGGGGGGTGGGGGGGGGGGGGGGTGGGGGGGGGGGGGGGTGGGGGGGGGGGGGGGTGGGGGGGGGGGGGGGTGGGGGGGGGGGGGGGTGGGGGGGGGGGGGGGTGGGGGGGGGGGGGGGTGGGGGGGGGGGGGGGTGGGGGGGGGGGGGGGTGGGGGGGGGGGGGGGTGGGGGGGGGGGGGGGTGGGGGGGGGGGGGGGTGGGGGGGGGGGGGGGTGGGGGGGGGGGGGGGTGGGGGGGGGGGGGGGTGGGGGGGGGGGGGGGTGGGGGGGGGGGGGGGTGGGGGGGGGGGGGGGTGGGGGGGGGGGGGGGTGGGGGGGGGGGGGGGTGGGGGGGGGGGGGGGTGGGGGGGGGGGGGGGTGGGGGGGGGGGGGGGTGGGGGGGGGGGGGGGTGGGGGGGGGGGGGGGTGGGGGGGGGGGGGGGTGGGGGGGGGGGGGGGTGGGGGGGGGGGGGGGTGGGGGGGGGGGGGGGTGGGGGGGGGGGGGGGTGGGGGGGGGGGGGGGTGGGGGGGGGGGGGGGTGGGGGGGGGGGGGGGTGGGGGGGGGGGGGGGTGGGGGGGGGGGGGGGTGGGGGGGGGGGGGGGTGGGGGGGGGGGGGGGTGGGGGGGGGGGGGGGTGGGGGGGGGGGGGGGTGGGGGGGGGGGGGGGTGGGGGGGGGGGGGGGTGGGGGGGGGGGGGGGTGGGGGGGGGGGGGGGTGGGGGGGGGGGGGGGTGGGGGGGGGGGGGGGTGGGGGGGGGGGGGGGTGGGGGGGGGGGGGGGTGGGGGGGGGGGGGGGTGGGGGGGGGGGGGGGTGGGGGGGGGGGGGGGTGGGGGGGGGGGGGGGTGGGGGGGGGGGGGGGTGGGGGGGGGGGGGGGTGGGGGGGGGGGGGGGTGGGGGGGGGGGGGGGTGGGGGGGGGGGGGGGTGGGGGGGGGGGGGGGTGGGGGGGGGGGGGGGTGGGGGGGGGGGGGGGTGGGGGGGGGGGGGGGTGGGGGGGGGGGGGGGTGGGGGGGGGGGGGGGTGGGGGGGGGGGGGGGTGGGGGGGGGGGGGGGTGGGGGGGGGGGGGGGTGGGGGGGGGGGGGGGTGGGGGGGGGGGGGGGTGGGGGGGGGGGGGGGTGGGGGGGGGGGGGGGTGGGGGGGGGGGGGGGTGGGGGGGGGGGGGGGTGGGGGGGGGGGGGGGTGGGGGGGGGGGGGGGTGGGGGGGGGGGGGGGTGGGGGGGGGGGGGGGTGGGGGGGGGGGGGGGTGGGGGGGGGGGGGGGTGGGGGGGGGGGGGGGTGGGGGGGGGGGGGGGTGGGGGGGGGGGGGGGTGGGGGGGGGGGGGGGTGGGGGGGGGGGGGGGTGGGGGGGGGGGGGGGTGGGGGGGGGGGGGGGTGGGGGGGGGGGGGGGTGGGGGGGGGGGGGGGTGGGGGGGGGGGGGGGTGGGGGGGGGGGGGGGTGGGGGGGGGGGGGGGTGGGGGGGGGGGGGGGTGGGGGGGGGGGGGGGTGGGGGGGGGGGGGGGTGGGGGGGGGGGGGGGTGGGGGGGGGGGGGGGTGGGGGGGGGGGGGGGTGGGGGGGGGGGGGGGTGGGGGGGGGGGGGGGTGGGGGGGGGGGGGGGTGGGGGGGGGGGGGGGTGGGGGGGGGGGGGGGTGGGGGGGGGGGGGGGTGGGGGGGGGGGGGGGTGGGGGGGGGGGGGGGTGGGGGGGGGGGGGGGTGGGGGGGGGGGGGGGTGGGGGGGGGGGGGGGTGGGGGGGGGGGGGGGTGGGGGGGGGGGGGGGTGGGGGGGGGGGGGGGTGGGGGGGGGGGGGGGTGGGGGGGGGGGGGGGTGGGGGGGGGGGGGGGTGGGGGGGGGGGGGGGTGGGGGGGGGGGGGGGTGGGGGGGGGGGGGGGTGGGGGGGGGGGGGGGTGGGGGGGGGGGGGGGTGGGGGGGGGGGGGGGTGGGGGGGGGGGGGGGTGGGGGGGGGGGGGGGTGGGGGGGGGGGGGGGTGGGGGGGGGGGGGGGTGGGGGGGGGGGGGGGTGGGGGGGGGGGGGGGTGGGGGGGGGGGGGGGTGGGGGGGGGGGGGGGTGGGGGGGGGGGGGGGTGGGGGGGGGGGGGGGTGGGGGGGGGGGGGGGTGGGGGGGGGGGGGGGTGGGGGGGGGGGGGGGTGGGGGGGGGGGGGGGTGGGGGGGGGGGGGGGTGGGGGGGGGGGGGGGTGGGGGGGGGGGGGGGTGGGGGGGGGGGGGGGTGGGGGGGGGGGGGGGTGGGGGGGGGGGGGGGTGGGGGGGGGGGGGGGTGGGGGGGGGGGGGGGTGGGGGGGGGGGGGGGTGGGGGGGGGGGGGGGTGGGGGGGGGGGGGGGTGGGGGGGGGGGGGGGTGGGGGGGGGGGGGGGTGGGGGGGGGGGGGGGTGGGGGGGGGGGGGGGTGGGGGGGGGGGGGGGTGGGGGGGGGGGGGGGTGGGGGGGGGGGGGGGTGGGGGGGGGGGGGGGTGGGGGGGGGGGGGGGTGGGGGGGGGGGGGGGTGGGGGGGGGGGGGGGTGGGGGGGGGGGGGGGTGGGGGGGGGGGGGGGTGGGGGGGGGGGGGGGTGGGGGGGGGGGGGGGTGGGGGGGGGGGGGGGTGGGGGGGGGGGGGGGTGGGGGGGGGGGGGGGTGGGGGGGGGGGGGGGTGGGGGGGGGGGGGGGTGGGGGGGGGGGGGGGTGGGGGGGGGGGGGGGTGGGGGGGGGGGGGGGTGGGGGGGGGGGGGGGTGGGGGGGGGGGGGGGTGGGGGGGGGGGGGGGTGGGGGGGGGGGGGGGTGGGGGGGGGGGGGGGTGGGGGGGGGGGGGGGTGGGGGGGGGGGGGGGTGGGGGGGGGGGGGGGTGGGGGGGGGGGGGGGTGGGGGGGGGGGGGGGTGGGGGGGGGGGGGGGTGGGGGGGGGGGGGGGTGGGGGGGGGGGGGGGTGGGGGGGGGGGGGGGTGGGGGGGGGGGGGGGTGGGGGGGGGGGGGGGTGGGGGGGGGGGGGGGTGGGGGGGGGGGGGGGTGGGGGGGGGGGGGGGTGGGGGGGGGGGGGGGTGGGGGGGGGGGGGGGTGGGGGGGGGGGGGGGTGGGGGGGGGGGGGGGTGGGGGGGGGGGGGGGTGGGGGGGGGGGGGGGTGGGGGGGGGGGGGGGTGGGGGGGGGGGGGGGTGGGGGGGGGGGGGGGTGGGGGGGGGGGGGGGTGGGGGGGGGGGGGGGTGGGGGGGGGGGGGGGTGGGGGGGGGGGGGGGTGGGGGGGGGGGGGGGTGGGGGGGGGGGGGGGTGGGGGGGGGGGGGGGTGGGGGGGGGGGGGGGTGGGGGGGGGGGGGGGTGGGGGGGGGGGGGGGTGGGGGGGGGGGGGGGTGGGGGGGGGGGGGGGTGGGGGGGGGGGGGGGTGGGGGGGGGGGGGGGTGGGGGGGGGGGGGGGTGGGGGGGGGGGGGGGTGGGGGGGGGGGGGGGTGGGGGGGGGGGGGGGTGGGGGGGGGGGGGGGTGGGGGGGGGGGGGGGTGGGGGGGGGGGGGGGTGGGGGGGGGGGGGGGTGGGGGGGGGGGGGGGTGGGGGGGGGGGGGGGTGGGGGGGGGGGGGGGTGGGGGGGGGGGGGGGTGGGGGGGGGGGGGGGTGGGGGGGGGGGGGGGTGGGGGGGGGGGGGGGTGGGGGGGGGGGGGGGTGGGGGGGGGGGGGGGTGGGGGGGGGGGGGGGTGGGGGGGGGGGGGGGTGGGGGGGGGGGGGGGTGGGGGGGGGGGGGGGTGGGGGGGGGGGGGGGTGGGGGGGGGGGGGGGTGGGGGGGGGGGGGGGTGGGGGGGGGGGGGGGTGGGGGGGGGGGGGGGTGGGGGGGGGGGGGGGTGGGGGGGGGGGGGGGTGGGGGGGGGGGGGGGTGGGGGGGGGGGGGGGTGGGGGGGGGGGGGGGTGGGGGGGGGGGGGGGTGGGGGGGGGGGGGGGTGGGGGGGGGGGGGGGTGGGGGGGGGGGGGGGTGGGGGGGGGGGGGGGTGGGGGGGGGGGGGGGTGGGGGGGGGGGGGGGTGGGGGGGGGGGGGGGTGGGGGGGGGGGGGGGTGGGGGGGGGGGGGGGTGGGGGGGGGGGGGGGTGGGGGGGGGGGGGGGTGGGGGGGGGGGGGGGTGGGGGGGGGGGGGGGTGGGGGGGGGGGGGGGTGGGGGGGGGGGGGGGTGGGGGGGGGGGGGGGTGGGGGGGGGGGGGGGTGGGGGGGGGGGGGGGTGGGGGGGGGGGGGGGTGGGGGGGGGGGGGGGTGGGGGGGGGGGGGGGTGGGGGGGGGGGGGGGTGGGGGGGGGGGGGGGTGGGGGGGGGGGGGGGTGGGGGGGGGGGGGGGTGGGGGGGGGGGGGGGTGGGGGGGGGGGGGGGTGGGGGGGGGGGGGGGTGGGGGGGGGGGGGGGTGGGGGGGGGGGGGGGTGGGGGGGGGGGGGGGTGGGGGGGGGGGGGGGTGGGGGGGGGGGGGGGTGGGGGGGGGGGGGGGTGGGGGGGGGGGGGGGTGGGGGGGGGGGGGGGTGGGGGGGGGGGGGGGTGGGGGGGGGGGGGGGTGGGGGGGGGGGGGGGTGGGGGGGGGGGGGGGTGGGGGGGGGGGGGGGTGGGGGGGGGGGGGGGTGGGGGGGGGGGGGGGTGGGGGGGGGGGGGGGTGGGGGGGGGGGGGGGTGGGGGGGGGGGGGGGTGGGGGGGGGGGGGGGTGGGGGGGGGGGGGGGTGGGGGGGGGGGGGGGTGGGGGGGGGGGGGGGTGGGGGGGGGGGGGGGTGGGGGGGGGGGGGGGTGGGGGGGGGGGGGGGTGGGGGGGGGGGGGGGTGGGGGGGGGGGGGGGTGGGGGGGGGGGGGGGTGGGGGGGGGGGGGGGTGGGGGGGGGGGGGGGTGGGGGGGGGGGGGGGTGGGGGGGGGGGGGGGTGGGGGGGGGGGGGGGTGGGGGGGGGGGGGGGTGGGGGGGGGGGGGGGTGGGGGGGGGGGGGGGTGGGGGGGGGGGGGGGTGGGGGGGGGGGGGGGTGGGGGGGGGGGGGGGTGGGGGGGGGGGGGGGTGGGGGGGGGGGGGGGTGGGGGGGGGGGGGGGTGGGGGGGGGGGGGGGTGGGGGGGGGGGGGGGTGGGGGGGGGGGGGGGTGGGGGGGGGGGGGGGTGGGGGGGGGGGGGGGTGGGGGGGGGGGGGGGTGGGGGGGGGGGGGGGTGGGGGGGGGGGGGGGTGGGGGGGGGGGGGGGTGGGGGGGGGGGGGGGTGGGGGGGGGGGGGGGTGGGGGGGGGGGGGGGTGGGGGGGGGGGGGGGTGGGGGGGGGGGGGGGTGGGGGGGGGGGGGGGTGGGGGGGGGGGGGGGTGGGGGGGGGGGGGGGTGGGGGGGGGGGGGGGTGGGGGGGGGGGGGGGTGGGGGGGGGGGGGGGTGGGGGGGGGGGGGGGTGGGGGGGGGGGGGGGTGGGGGGGGGGGGGGGTGGGGGGGGGGGGGGGTGGGGGGGGGGGGGGGTGGGGGGGGGGGGGGGTGGGGGGGGGGGGGGGTGGGGGGGGGGGGGGGTGGGGGGGGGGGGGGGTGGGGGGGGGGGGGGGTGGGGGGGGGGGGGGGTGGGGGGGGGGGGGGGTGGGGGGGGGGGGGGGTGGGGGGGGGGGGGGGTGGGGGGGGGGGGGGGTGGGGGGGGGGGGGGGTGGGGGGGGGGGGGGGTGGGGGGGGGGGGGGGTGGGGGGGGGGGGGGGTGGGGGGGGGGGGGGGTGGGGGGGGGGGGGGGTGGGGGGGGGGGGGGGTGGGGGGGGGGGGGGGTGGGGGGGGGGGGGGGTGGGGGGGGGGGGGGGTGGGGGGGGGGGGGGGTGGGGGGGGGGGGGGGTGGGGGGGGGGGGGGGTGGGGGGGGGGGGGGGTGGGGGGGGGGGGGGGTGGGGGGGGGGGGGGGTGGGGGGGGGGGGGGGTGGGGGGGGGGGGGGGTGGGGGGGGGGGGGGGTGGGGGGGGGGGGGGGTGGGGGGGGGGGGGGGTGGGGGGGGGGGGGGGTGGGGGGGGGGGGGGGTGGGGGGGGGGGGGGGTGGGGGGGGGGGGGGGTGGGGGGGGGGGGGGGTGGGGGGGGGGGGGGGTGGGGGGGGGGGGGGGTGGGGGGGGGGGGGGGTGGGGGGGGGGGGGGGTGGGGGGGGGGGGGGGTGGGGGGGGGGGGGGGTGGGGGGGGGGGGGGGTGGGGGGGGGGGGGGGTGGGGGGGGGGGGGGGTGGGGGGGGGGGGGGGTGGGGGGGGGGGGGGGTGGGGGGGGGGGGGGGTGGGGGGGGGGGGGGGTGGGGGGGGGGGGGGGTGGGGGGGGGGGGGGGTGGGGGGGGGGGGGGGTGGGGGGGGGGGGGGGTGGGGGGGGGGGGGGGTGGGGGGGGGGGGGGGTGGGGGGGGGGGGGGGTGGGGGGGGGGGGGGGTGGGGGGGGGGGGGGGTGGGGGGGGGGGGGGGTGGGGGGGGGGGGGGGTGGGGGGGGGGGGGGGTGGGGGGGGGGGGGGGTGGGGGGGGGGGGGGGTGGGGGGGGGGGGGGTTGGGGGGGGGGGGGGGGGGGGGGGGGGGGTTTGGGGGGGGGGGGGGTGGGGGGGGGGGGTGTGGGGGGGGGGGGGTTGGGGGGGCGGGGGGGGTGGGGGGGGGGGGGGGGTGGGGCGAGAGGGGGTGGCATGCACGGGGGGGGGGGGGGGGGGGGGGGGGGGGGGGGGGGGGGGGGGGGGGGGGGGGGGGGGGGGGTGGAGTCTCCTCCTTTGGCTGGTCCTGTTATTCCCCCCAGCATTTTCAATGGATGCCCCCTGGTTCTAGTAGTGTGAGAAAGAGAGAAAAATTTCTCTCTGTCAACATTTTCTACCCCATTCATCATTTTATAGACTTCAATCATATCCCCCCTCAGACGTCTCCTCAAACTAAAGAGTCCCAAACGCTGCAGCCTCTCCTCATAAGGAAGGTGCTCCAGCCCCTCAATCATCCTCGTTGCCCTTCTCTGCACTTTTTCTCATGCACTTTTTCTAGGCTTGGGCATTGTGGAGCCGTGTGCCGCCTGCACAAGGGTATGTTTACTCTCTCTACCAGGACAGGCACACTTTACGCCAGCATGGTGGACAAAACACACTGGCGCAGGCCCATGCTGCCTCTGCCACTCCGTCCTGCTCACCTCTGAATTGTGCAGCCCATATTGTCACTTAGCTCCATTAACATTTTTCTGAAAACTCTCCATAAGTTGGTTCTTATGATACTGTTTGAGACAAATGAGTCGTCCCAGCTACCCCGACCTATATGAAATCTGTCTTCAGCACCATGTCAAATGACACGCACAGCTGCCAACCACGTGTGTGACTTACCAAATTCATACGTCACACCTGTTCAAAGAATGCACACCTGAGAATGCTCAGGGCGGCTCATATCTACAAGGAAAACATTGTGCAAAATGGCCCAAGAGACTGCATGGAAGGCAATTAAAACTCTGTTAATATGCAATGAAATCACTGGGCCAGGTGTTGTAGACAGACAGGCGGGCTGTGTTCCTATTCAGCTGTGCTCTGACGCTAGAAGACACCTTGAAACCTCTCCCCTCTCTCCCTCCTTTCTCGCCTGCCCTTTCAGAGAACAAGGCCTGTCCTAGGTATGTTTTCTCCCAGGAACAGGAAGCACAAGCGCACACGCAAACTATTTGGCTTTTCATTCATGTGCTTGCTTTAGAGCAGCCTTCCTCTTCCTGCCCTACTGGTACAATAGGGCAAGCTCTTAGATTACACAAGCCCAGCATGAGAAAAGAAAAAAAGTTTTTTTTATAAAAAGCAGAGCCAAAGTTTCAGGCTTCCCACACCTTCACCTGTTATAACAAACTCCCTGTTTAATCACAAAGGGCTGCCCTACTTCACGAGGAAATCCCCCCCCTTCCCCGCTGGGGCTACAAGTAATATCAAATGTGGACCCTTTTCTTACATAAGAGCATAAGAACATAAGAACTAGCCTGCTGGATCAGACCAGAGTCCATCTAGTCCAGCTCTCTGCTACTCGCAGTGGCCCACCAGGTGCCTTTGGGAGCTCACATGCAGGAGGTGAAAGCAATGGCCTTCTGCTGCTGCTGCTCCCGAGCACCTGGTCTGCTAAGGCATTTGCAACCTCAGATCAAGGAGGATCAAGATTGGTAGCCATAGATCGACTTCTCCTCCATAAATCTGTCCAAGCCCTTTTTAAAGCTATCCAGGTTAGTGGCCATCACCACCTCCTGTGGCAGCATATTCCAAACACCAATCACACGTTGCATGAAGAAGTGTTTCCTTTTATTAGTCCTAATTCTTCCCCCCAGCATTTTCTAGTATTGTGAGAAAGAGAGAAAAATGTCTCTCTGTCAACATTTTCTATCCCATGCATAATTTTATAGACTTCAATCATATCTTCAATCATTCTTACTTTTGAGTTTTCAAATTAATACAGAGACATTAACTTCCATGTAAAAACAACGACAGTTCCATCTAAAGTGCGCTGACATCTGCCAGACAGGTGAATTTTTTAAAAGTCTCAGGTGAGGGCTTTCCTGCATGTTGTTTTGTTCTTGTCTCATACTGCTTGTTTATCCCCTGAATTCCGCAGGTATTTTTGTGCCTTCAGTTTTGACTTCTTCGGGGGGTTTTGCCTCCCTCTGGGGACGGGGTCCATATTTTTTGAAATGACTTTTACTCCAGTGTTTTTCTGGAAGTTGATTTTGAGTTGGGGTTTTCCCCCCTAATGAGTAACATTTCTACCAGTTCCCCCCCCCCCCTCATTCTTTCTTTTGTCCCATCCATCTCTCACCCACATTTCGATAACTGGACTGTCCCCATCACTAATCTGCACCCCCTCCCCCCAAGATCTGTGATTTCAATTGTTTTTAAAGGCTCTCAAATATCAATATAACACAGCCTACAGCCAATTAAGGAAGTAGCTACTTTTCTGCCCTCCCCCCGCCCCCGATACAAAGGAACAGCACCAAGAGACAAAGGCACTCCCATCTGCTTCTGAGGAAACAGCCTCAACTCTTTTCTCAAATGCTGACTTAGGAAGCCCGGAACAAACTGAGCCCAGAGAGTCCTTCTCTTCCTGGAATGATACTGAGACCCAAGATAACAAGAAACGTCTAACCCAGTGATGGCGAACCTATGGCATGGGTGCCAGAGGTGGCACTCAGAGCCCTCTCTGTGGGCATGCGCAAACAGAGTGTCCTCCCCCCCCCCCCACCACATCTAGGCTGGCCTGGGCTGCTGGGCTCAATTATTAGCATTAAACCTAAGACCAAGTTTGGGGGAAGCAGTGTAGGTAACCCTGTCAAGCACTGTTAAACCCCACTGATTTTCATGCAAAGAACAAAAGCTCGGTTGCTGGCAATGGGGCTTGCTTCTGAGTAAACCCTCCTTGGGTCGTGATTCACCCATTGGAAGAGATGCACGGTTGCTTCAAAGCAAAGCCACCGACTACCACCAAGCTTACTCCAGAGTAACGCACCCCTTGGAGCCAACTGTTTTTTCTAAACCTCGGTATTCAGGTTAAATTGCCGTGTTGGCACTTTGCGATAAATAAGTGGGTTTTGGGTTGCAGTTTGGGCACTCGGTCTTGAAAAGGTTCGCCATCACTGGTCTAACCCAAGAAGGTCTACCTACACCACAGTGTGTGGCTCCTGTAGGCACAGAGATAAGGGTGCCAACTGCCTGGATTAAAAAAAAACTACTGCCCCTTTAACAGAGGCTAGAAGGGCTGCTGTTTCACTCCATTCTATCAAGACTGTCAGCTGTGCAATTCCACACATTAAGAACTCTATCAAGGGGGAAGGACATCCTCTGATATGGTTTACTTTCAGCTCAAGCAAAATGTTTTCGTGACTGATGACAGCTTCCTAGAGGAAGAATCCAAACTGAGAAGGAGGGTTCTCCCAGACGAAGCAGGAGGTGGAGCTTTTGACTTCCTGCCTCTCCAGCAAGCTGGTGGGAAGAACCCGTCTGTAGGAGATGTCCTCCTGGACTCAGAGGAGAATGGGCTTCCCCTTCACGGTAAGTCACCGATGGTCATCTTTAGTGACTGATGACAGCTTCCTAGAGGAAGAATCCAAACTGAGAAGGAGGGTTCTCCCAGACGAAGCAGGAGGTGGAGCTTTTGACTTCCTGCCTCTCCAGCAAGCTGGTGGGAAGAACCCGTCTGTAGGAGATGTCCTCCTGGACTCAGAGGAGAATGACCCTTCACGGTAAGTCACCGATGGTCATCTTTAGTGACTGATGACAGCTTCCTAGAGGAAGAATCCAAACTGAGAAGGAGGGTTCTCCCAGATGAAGCAGGAGGTGGAGCTTTTGACTTCCTGCCTCTCCAGCAAGCTGGTGGGAAGAACCCGTCTGTAGGAGATGTCCTCCTGGACTCAGAGGAGAATGACCCTTCACGGTAAGTCACCGATGGTCGTCTTTAGTGACTGATGATAGCTTCCTAGAGGCTCCTAGCCGTCACTGAAGTCCCAAGATGACAGCCAGCTGCTCTGCTGTTCCCTCGTCGTCATATGAGAACAGAATGAAGGAGGACTGCCTGACTTTGAGGCCCCTACAGCAAACTGACCTGAGTAACTGGCCATACCTAGTCCCCTCCTACCCCACTCTGATTAGCCCAGGCTCGCCGGATCTTGTCAGATTCAGGAAGCTAAGCAGGGCTGGCTCTGGTGGGTTATTTCAATGGAAGATCTTCAAGAAATACCAGGATCACTACTCAGAGGCAGGCAATGGCAAATCACCTCTGAATGTCTCTTGCTTTGAATACCCTTCGGGGTCACCATAGGTCAGGTATGACGGGATAGCACTGTATGACCACCACCAGTCCCCTCCCTGTTACCATGTCTCAAAGAAGAGAGGAATGAAGCATCCACTGCCCTGAAGAACTACGTACACTCCCAGTTGGGTCCAGACTTGGACTTGGAGGAAGTTCCTTGATATCAGAGGCCTTACCTCCAGGCTTTACGGACACTTAGCTGTCGTCCTTGCTACTACTGTGCTTGACTCCCTTGCAGGGCCGGAGCGAAGGGGGAACTGCGGCTTATACAGCACACACGTCCCAGTTTTGCACCTGGTAAACAGGTTTTTCCTGCAGTGTAGAATAATATGGTACCACCAGATCTCATCAGATCTTGGAAGCTAAGTAGGGTCAATACTTGGCAGGGAAACCACTGTAGTCGACCCACGCGGTCAGCGTAAAACTTGAGCAGAGGCGGAGATAACATCACCTCCGGTGGAGTAAGCGCCAGCGGCGAGGAGACCCGAGGTCAGTGGTTCCTAATGAGTCTCCCGTCTGCCGGATTCCTGGCACCTGTTATTGTTACTCTATCCCGAGGCGTGTAGGAGGGGAGGACTGGGGGAGTTCGGGGAGGCCCGGGAGAGTGAGGAGATCATCAGGTGATGTACATGATATCTGGCTGCGTCTTGAGGAGAAGCCAGCGTCGCTGCCGGGAGCCTAATCCTCACCTGGGGCAAGATCATTGTCCCTGCGCCCGGTGATTGAGACGGAACAGTTCCCACGACCCGTATTGACTCGTGGGGGGATGAGGGTGGGGGTCGCGATGTCGACGGCAAGCGCCAGCAGGTCGTTGGCGTGCCAACGTTTACTACCTGACACTGCTGGAGTCGGCGAGTGTACTACTACATCTCCTCCTTTTTACATTTTAGAAAGCGGGGGGGCGAATAAATGCTAGAGGCCGATTTAAAGGACGCCTTGTTCCTCCGCCCGTTTAGTCCAGGCTGACCAAACGCTTGTCGCGACATTAGAGTTTGGTTAGCGGGGTAAGGGAAATGCGAGGAGCTTACACCGTTTACAGAGCAATGAGGACTGCATTTGAGCGGAAACAAGATCTGATAACAAGGCACACAATCAAGACATGAGAGCTGGCCTGTAGCACCTCCAACCATTCCCTTGGCAGCCAGCCCCAGAGGGCTGACCTGCTGGAGACGGGCAAAACATCACACTTCACAGATTGGGTACAATTTCTTGCAACTCTACGTAAAGCAATGCGGGGTATCAGGAAAGATCAAAGCGATACATATATTATGTACACTCTCCACGCTTTGGTGATTCAGTCAATAAGCGGCATGGACATTATCTAGAGCGGCTTTAATGGGATGCTTGACTGCTTTCGGAGGGCAGGAGCGTCCAGGGCAGTGGCTTGGAGTTAGTGGATCTTAACGCAGGTCACAGTCCAGCTGGCCAATAGTGCAGAGGAATATCCAGATCCTGACCCACAAAGGGAAATTCGGCGAGGAAGGGCGGGCTCCGGCCGGAGAGGGCGGTCGCGCTCCCGAGCCGGCAGGAGGGATTGAGAAGCGGGTGGGAGGCGATGGCGGCGGTGTCCGGGCTTCCTGGGGTGGAGCCTGGGTAGGTAACTGGCGAAGGTGGGCAGAAGTCCGGCGGCAGATAGGCAGGCGGGGAGATGCAGTACTAACCCGAAAACTGGAGCATGCGATAAATTAAACAGTAAGACGTGGTTACACCAAAGCTACAGTTCGGTGACTCTCACGAGCAGCAAAGGTCCTGGAAAAGGCGTGGTTCGGATAACATGCAAGTGGCTGGAGGGCAGCCGGAGAGGTTCCAAGAGTTGGCTCCATGGTGGGATATTCCCGGCTGCTTAAGTTCAAATTCCGGCGGGAGGCGTTAGAGGAGGAAGGAGGATGGCGTCGAGATAGAAGGATCCTGCAGGGGTGACCGACTATCACAGTGGGGAGTTAGCTGGTATTAGTAGCTGCTGATGGCTGTAAAATCCACAGTGATAGCCTGAAGGCTGCAGCTTTGGAATTCTTGAAGTCTAAAGGCGTGGTCGGCTGTTCTGCTGAGGCAGCCGGGTTGGGGGGGGGATCTTGGGGTGGATTCTGATGCGTTGATTGCAGAGCCTGCTGAGGCTGTGGGATGGGGTGCTCCGAGAGCCTTGTTCAGGTCCTCCGTGGTGGCTGGCCTGGCTTCAGCTTTAGCATCGTTCCTCGGACCGGTTAGGACATGGGGCTGGAATCCATAGAAGGGCCTGTAGGGAGAAAGGATCGAGGCATACCCCTTCCCCAGGTTATGAGGGGCCGGTCCCATGCCCAGGATTCACGTTCAGGAGAGTTAGCTGTAGACCTTAGGCAAGTGGGGAGGGGGTCTGACTGCCTCGAAGTGTCTTTCTATGGTGGTGGCCTGTTGTCCTGATGGTAGGTGGGGCAAATTTAGATGATTAATGGTGAAGAGTACCTCCTTTGAGACTGGTTTGTTGTATGTGGCCTTAAAATGGGGGGGAATACTCCCTCTCTTTAGTTTGTCTGGCTAAAATCTCTTTTGAAGTTGTGATTTGCCCTTTCAACGCATTAACACTGGTGCTGTTGTGAGGGAATCCCGATGTGTGCTCACGATTCCCCAATTGTTACAGAACTGGAGCAAACAACGCGGAAAGAATATCTTGTGGCGTTATCCGTTTTAAGCGGAGGGGCTGCCCATGGCGGGACTATGCTGCATAAAGAGGTGCTGGATGGCGTGATTGGTGGTCTCACCTCGGAGTGGTGTAGCCCAAACGCATTACCCAGTGGGCATCTATGGTTTACATGTAGGTGCTTCCCAGGGGGGGGCTGGGAGGCAGGGACCAGGGTTACGTCCATTTGCCACAAGTCATTTGCCAGGGCCCTCTCGGGTTTACTCGAGTGCAATGAGGGCACGAGCGCGTGAGCATCGAGCCAGGGATTTAGCGATACAGACTGCGCCTGGTTGAGGGGATGTTACAGGATGCGGTGAAGTGCTTTTGCCCCTGGTGGAAAAAATCGACCTTGACTAGGAAGGGTGGGAAAAGGGTGGAGAATGTAAGGTGTCGCTAGTTCATGCGGCTGGTTTCCTGCGCTGAGGGGCCTGGGAGGCGGCGTGTGGCTGCGCCATGGCCTAATACAAAAGTACTGGGAGGTTCTGGATGCTAGAAATTTCCGTGAAGCGTCAGGGAAAAAGACTCATAGAGTTTGGAGTGGGTCCGAGGGGGGGGCCACGTAGAGCTCCGGGTAGGTGGGCAATTACGATGCGCCACGTACATCAGGGAAGTCGACCAGAAGGTTGAAAGGTTGGGGAAAATTTGAAAAGGCCAGGATGGCCGTAGGGCGAAGCCTCGCTCCGTTGAGCGTGTGGAGAGCTTGGAAGTGTAAAAGCCGGTCTGCCATTGACCATTCGTTGAAATGCAGTGAAGCCGGCACGCTGCCCCGTCGGCCGGCGAAGATGGTGAGAGCCTGGAGGCAGGGGGCCAGCTAAAGGCTTCGAATAGGACAGGGTGGGAGTGGGAGGAGGGGGGGGGGGCCCGAGGTCACCAGGGGAGATGAAAGGTCTGCAGGCCTCTAGATTTCAGCCAGCTGGGAGGGGTGAGGAGGCATTCAAGAGGTGTTGGAACTCTGTCCTGTTTAGAGGCATGGACGATCTTTTCGGGGTCCCATCCCACCGGCACCAGAAGTCGTTGGCCCTTTTGGTTGATCAGGAATCTAAATAAAAAGCTGGGCCCAGTGTGGAGAGAGATTTTTCAGCTGGGCACATGAGGCAAGGTAAAGCCATTCGACAAAAGGAAGGTTTGTATGGCGTGGTGTACCCTAGGACTCGGTAGGGAAGAGGTGAGGTGTTCAAGAGGAAGAAGCGAGAGAGGTTGATCTTTGGGGGACTCCCGATCCACCGCTCCCGGGCCTAGGACCTCCTTTACTGCTCCTCGAAAAGGTGTCCCTTGTGCTTCTCTGGAGTGAGTTGGATCTTGTCCCCTGGTTACACTAACGGCGGGGAATGCGCGAAAACAGGGGGGGCTGAGCAAGGGGGGGTGGTGAGGCGAAGAAGGGGCGGGACTCCAGTTGGAGGGTTCCCGAGCAGCTGCTGCCGACTGGAGGCGTGGCAGTGTCTGGGATTTGGATCGGTATGACAGGGGCGGAGTAGGAGTGGAGGAACTTATGCCCCAGATACAAAATGGCCGCCTCGTTCCTCTGCACCTTTTGAGGGCCGATGTGCGAGAGCCTGACTGTTTTAAGCGTGTGGAAGCTGGCAAGCGTCACCCACTCTTGAGGGGATAGTGCGGCCCAGCGGCTACTAGGATATCATCCATGTAGTGGATGATCATAGCTCCAGCTTTTGCGCCTTGAAATAGGGAACTAGGGCGTGATGGGCCGAAGAATTGACACAAAGGTGGGGCTGTTGAGCATCCTGGGGCAAAGACCTTCCATTATCTGGCCGTGGGCTGCTGATGATTAAGCACCGGCACCGTGAAAGCGAAATGTACTCGGTCCTTCAGGGGAGAGGGGGATACAAAAGAAACAATCCTTCAGGTCGCAACAACCGGGACCTGGTAGTCCTGAGGGATAGGTTAGGGTTGGGTAAACCAAGCATTGAAGAAGAGACCCATGGGCTGGATACAGGCATTTACTGCTCTGAGATCCTGTAGTAATCGCATGCACGGCCACTCTTCTTTTATTACAAAGACAGGTGTGTTCAGAGGCGGCGTTGAAATCTCAATGTGGCCTGCCCGGTCAGCTGCTCCTCTACGAAGTTGGTGCATGGCAACTCAGTTTCTTCTCTGGGCGGCGGCCACTGTCTCTACCCATACTCGAGATGGCCGTGGTCCGCACGTGAGGGGCAGTGGGCGCCGGCGCTCTGTTTCGAGCTCTCCACTTGACCATGGGGAGGCGATGGCTTCCGTCGCCCGATTTCCTAGGGGTTTCGGTCGCGACCTGCTCCTCCCGAGGCGCCCAAATGTGTCCCGGCGGCCACTGATCAGGCCGCTTCGGACCCGCCGTCGATGGCCCGTGCTGAGGCTCCGCACCCTGGGGTTCCACCTGGGCCTCCGGGCTGTGGAGTGGGGCGGAAGGATGCTCTTGGGGCGTAAAGGCCCGTGGCGTCGCGGCTGCCCTCGTGAGCCGTTCCTGCAGGATGCCGCCCACATTGTTGGGGTGTCTGCGGCGGGCTCCGGAAAGCGAAAGGAGGTCCGTGCCCCCTGTAACAAGGGATAGTTTTTTGCTTAAGGGTGGAGAAGGCTTGGGGGCCGGGCCTTTGCTGGTCTTCTCCCCTTTGGGGGAGAACCCCTTTAGGTGCTTGGTCGTAGGCCCCCCCCCTACTGGAGCAGCCTGAAATCCCTGGAAGTGTCGGACCTGGTGGCAATTAGAAACACTTGCCTCGGGGCTGTTTCATGGCCGGTGGAAAGGGCTGCTCGGTTAGGAGTCAGCTGTGGTGGTAGAAGGACCCGATATCCTGGCAAGCCTTTAAGCATCGGCCAGTTCAGGGTCAACTTACCTAAGCGGTGATAGCGCTTAGAAGGCGATTCAGCCGGAGGCTCTCTTTGGCCGAGGCGGCTTAAGGAGTTCGCCCTGGGCCTCCTCGTTGTCAACCTGCCTCTTGAGAGCCTCCCCTGGAGTCTGCTCACGAACTTCGGTAGGGTTCTTGGGGTTTTTGCGGATGGCAGAGAAGCTCTGTGTGGGCTGGCCAGAACTGGGGACCCTGACAAGCGCCTTTGTGTTTAAGCGCCTCAGAGGCGACATCGCAAGGGTGGCCTTCTTCAGGTAAGGACAATCTGACTATTGGGGTTACTGAAGGCATCGAAGCCGTAAAGTTCTTGCGCTGGCGGTGTAGGCGCCGCCCGGGCGGCCGCCCTGCTAAGGCATTGCTATGGAACTCGGCTCTCCCAGATCGCAAATGCGGAGCTCCAGGAGCATCGCGGAAGAAGCTGACCTTCCAGTAAAGTCGGGGACCATTAGGGTAGCTCCTCATGACCGCTTCTTCGCCACGCATGCTCCTCACGTAGGGGTGGTAACATCGCCACGTCCCTTACCGGCACCTAGCGAAGCTCGGTGAGGATTTTGCATAGCTCAGGGGGCGGTGCTTTCGACAACCGGCGGGAATCTATGCCATCCTCCCCACGGTATCTGTGGAGTGGGCCGGGGCTGTGCAAGAATCTCAGCATGATCTTCCGTCCAGTGGTCTCTTTCTTCTCGCGAGATCGTGGGCATAATACGTTCCTACTAAGAGTTTTGAAACCAGCGCCATTACGTGGGCTGGCCGGAGGTGCAGTGACTTCGGAAAAATGAAGGCAGAGTAGAGAGGGAGAAGTGACGAGCGGAGAGTTTCGAAATGGGTGAAGGAGGACGAGGCGCCCAAGTTTAGTGGATAGAGAAAATTCGAGGTCAAAATTGAAGGTGAAAGATCGGAAGGAGGGCTGACCTACAGCAAGGGAGTACGTGATCTGCAGAGCTGGGATGCACAGAAAACATTGCTCTCCGCGTCAGTAGCAGCGCACATCGCCGCTGAGGCCTCCATGTGTGTGTGAAGATTAAGCCCGATGTTTTCCCCAGTCCTTACGATCCAATCGTCCCCCCCCCCCTCTGGGTACCCATGGACACTGAGCTTCAATCTCCTCAACCAATTTGCGCGAGCTCCTTCTCCTTATGGGGACCCTGCCGCATTTAAGCTAACGCTTCTTTCAGTTGATCCAGCGTGCTTGTCATAAGCCCTGCTTTTGGTAAAGCTCCCCATACTCACCCGGTGTTCCGTCGGACGAGAGTGTCTAGGACGCAGCTGTTGTCTCTGGATGCGCCCGATCCAGAGGACAGGCTGATATCAGAACGGGGAGTCCCTGGATGCTTCGATCCAGCTGGACTTGATATCAGCGGCCCTTCCCCGAAGCGACGGTGAGCAGGTGGAGGTTACCGAGGATGCCCCGGTTTCGCTTCAGCTTGTAGTCGCACTCCACCACGCCGGGTCAGCTGTAGAAGAAGCGCAGACGAGACGCGGAGATAACATCTGGTGGAGATACTGCCAGCAGCGGGGAGGCCGGAGGAGTCCGTGTTCCTAAGCGAATCTCCCTGTCTGCCGGTTCCTGGCACCTTTATTGTTACTCATCTATCGAAGGCGTGTAGGAGTGGGAGGACTGGGGGGGGGATTCCGAGGAGAGCGAGAATTCGGCCCGAGATCATCAGGTGATGCATGATCTCATCTGGCTCACGTCGCAGAGGAGAAGAGCCGCATTGCAGCGTCTGAGCCTAATCCTCACCTGGGGCAAGATCATTGTCCCTGCGCCCGGTGATTGAGGCCAGTACAGTTCCACTTTAACCGCGTGACTCATGGGGGATGAGGTGGGGGAGTGCGATCGCTTACCCGGCAAGGTCAGCGAGAGGTCCGCTGGCGCAAGCTAACGTTCTACTACGGCACTGCTGGGTCGGCAGTGCACTACTACAAACCACCAAGGAAAGCTTGGCGGAGGAAGACAGTGGCAAACCTTCTGCACTTCTCACTTGCCTCGCAAGCCCACTGCTGGGGTTGTCATAAGTCGATTGCGATTTGATGGCAAATGCACAAGCAGGTTTTTGTATTGTTTCAAAAACCTGTATTTTGAGCAATGACAGTGGAACAAAAGAAGTGAAGAAAGTAACTTCTTGGAATGAGGTAACATCATTCCAACCCTCCCCCTGCCCCAAATTTGGGGGGGAGGGGAAGTAAAGAAAGTAACCTTTTCTAAGATCTCCCCCCCAGCCCCCACCACACATGTTCTCTGTCTCCAGGCTATGGCAGCTGATATGAGGGACAGCAGTTATTTGTACCATGGCCAACAACAGGTATATAAATCCAAGGAGAGAGAGCACATGGTTCTGGCTTCTTCCAATTAATACAGTTTGCTCTACTTACTGCAAAGTTGCTCTGCGCTGCGTAATGTAAAGGGGTTGCTCCTTGGCTGTCAGATGGGATGGTCCCAGACTTGTTTCTTTCTAAAAGAAGGTGGACAATCTGTGTGTGACCTAAGGAGGGGGAACAAAATGGCAGAAACCAGGTCCTAAGCTCATTATCCCAAGGTATGTGTTCTGGACGCTACAGAATTCATGGCATTTGCATGCACTCGCCCTTGTTTCTCTCCTTCAACTCTTGCCCTTCTGTCTTTGGTTTCCTCCTTACTTTGGAAATTTAACTTGCATACTCTTCACTGCAGGGACCTGCATGTTTTGTTTGTACTTAGAGAACTCTGGAAATCACTGTATACAAGAACTGCCTTTGTCAAGATTCAGGTTTTACACAGAGACTAGCAGTAAAGCCCGCTGTGGCAAGAAATACAGCGGGTTCTAGACAGGGTGGAGGGTGAGGGCGGCTGTGTTTTGCTGAAGGAGAGCATCACAGAGAGCAATGGTCAAGTGAGCGGTGAGTCGGGGGTAGGCTTGGTCTCTGGGGGTTGGCAGAGGGTGGGCAGGGGAATGGGGAGGGAGGTGCCAGGCCAGGGGTGAGGGTGGCTGGCTGCCCATGCTCTGCCAGGCTCAGCTTGGACACTGGGGTGAGGGGGGTGTAGGCAGGGAAATGGGGAGGGGGTGGCTGTCGCTGCCCCACCAACCCGGCTTGGTCTTTGGGGTTGGGGGAGGGCAGGCAGGGGAATGGGGAGGTTGGTGCCAGGGCCAGTAGGGCAGCCAGCGGTAAACAGCTGCTGCACCACTGGCCTGGCTTCCCACCAATCGGCGTGCAGGTCTCACTTGCACGGCTGGAAGTGAGTCCTGCGCATCAATTGGTGGGAAGTGAGTCGTCGTGACATTTCATCCCTTAGGGAATGATATGTTAGGATTTTAAGAACATAAGAACTAGCCTGCTGGATCAGACCAGAGTCCATCTAGTCCAGCTCTCTGCTACTCGCTGTGAAAGCAATGGCCTTCTGCTGCTGCTGCTGCTCCCGAGCACCTGGTCTGCTAAGGCATTTTCAATCTGAGATCAAGGAGGATCAAGATTGATAGCCATAGATCGACTTCTCCTCCACAAATCTGTCCAAGCCCTTTTTAAAGCTATCCAGGTTAGTGGCCATCACCACCTCCTGTGGCAGCATATTCCAAACACCAATCACACGTTGTGTGAAGAAGTGTTTCCTTTTATTAGTCCTAATTCTTCCCCCCAGCATTTTCAATGGATGCCCCCTGGTTCTAGTATTGTGAGAAAGAGAGAAAAATTTCTCTCTGTCAACATTTTCTACCCCATGCATAATTTTATAGACTTCAATCATATCCCCCCTCCGACGTCTCCTCTCCAAACTAAAGCGTCCCAAAGAGGTGGAAGAGGCAGAGATGCTGTGGATGACAATTTTATAATTTCTATAGTTTCACGTACCATCAAAAACAGTGTGATGAACAAGCTAAAGAACTCTTAACAGTACTACTCCACTAACATTATAAAACAACAGAACTGCCAGCCCTGCCTACTCTTCTGTGTTACTTCTATCTTCTGTCTCTTTCTCTAATAATCCTCTCCCAGATCTCACGTTTCTCCTGCCCTGCTTCTAGCTCTGCCCTCTATTTGCCCTTAAAGACATTTTTCCTAGCCAAGTGTCTGCAGCCTTTTTGCAGTCAGCAGACTCCCAATTTAGCAAAACCAACGCTCCACAAGACGACCTGGCACCTGCGTCAAAACAGAACACAGAAAGTTTGCCATTTAGCATTTACCCAGTAAAGCTGCCCAATGAAGCGGTGTTCGAAATAAGTTGTCGTAAGAAGTCACGTTGCAGCCTTCATAGGACGTCAACAAATCAACCAGAGCCACGTTCCCGTCAGCAACTGCGAAATGGAGCGCCGTTCGTCCTTCGTAGTCTTGCCAGTTCAACAAAGACTCAGTGGGAGCAGCATCCTATTATACAAAAATTCCAAGCAAGTAAGCAACAGTGATCTTTTTTTAAAAATGCAGGGGCTACGCAATGTTAACAATGAGCACTGATTCCGCAGACCAATTGCAAGACAACAACCAAAAGAAGAGCTTTTAAGAGCTAAATAGCTAGAGTCCAGCTGTATCCACTCATCATCACATATCTAATAATGATGAGTGACACTCAATGAGGATTCAACTGGGGGGCATCCAGGTGAACCTGCCACGATATCTTAAAACCCAAAATTAGCAAGTGGTCCAATTATGTCTGCACAGGAAGAAACTGAACAAAAAAGGAACCCACCAGACAGCTTGTAGGCAGAGACATTGCAAGAACACCTACCAGGATCTTAGCTGCCATTTTGCAATGCCTAGGCCAGGAATGGCCAACCTATGGCATTCCAGATGTTCATGGACTACAATTTCCATCAGCTATATACCAAAAACAAAAAGCCAAAATAAAGATAAATGGGGAACTATCAGAATCATTTGAAATACTAAAAGGTACAAGGCAAGATTGCCCCCTTTCCCACTTGTTATTTATCTTATCTTTGGAGCCCCCATTGATAAATATTAAAAACGATAAGGAAATAGAAGGAATAAAGGAAAAAATATGAATATAAGATTAGAGCGTTTGCAGATGACATAGTGTTATTTACGAATCCAACCAAAAAATCAATAAGAAAACTGAAAATGGAGATTAAATTATTTAGTGAGGAATCAGGATTAAAGGTGAATGAAACTAAAGCGAAAATGATGTCCTTTAACATAAGAGAAACAAAACTAAAAGAATTAGAGGAGGAGCTAAAATTTACTAACGTTAATAAGGTCAAATATCTCAGGATAAATTTAACCAAATACAATATCTCATTATTTGAAAATAATTACGAAAATGAACGGAAAAAAATTAAGGGAAAATTAGAAAAATGGTCCAAATTAAATCTATCATTAATGGGGAAAATAGCATTAATCACGATGGTTGTTTTAGCAAAAATGAATTTCCTCTTTCAAGTTATCCCAATTGAAGTACATAAGAAATGTTTTAAAGAATGTAATAAAGACTTGATGAAATTTATTTGGTTGAAAGGAAGACCTAGGATAAGTTATAAGGTGATGTGTGATGAGGTTGGGAGAGGAGGTTTAGGTTTACCAAATTTAGAATTGTACTATAAGGCAACAGGGATGTTGTGGTTTAAGGAATGGGTTTTATTAGAGGATAAGGAGTTACTTAATTTGGAAGGGATGGATCTTTTTTCGGCTGGCACTTCTATATTTGGTGCGCATAGGGGAAAGAATATAAATAATTTATGAACCATTATATAAGAAAATCTATTTTCTGAATTTGGGAAGAATATAAAAGGAAAAATATTAAGGTGACTCCAGGATGGCTAGCACCATTAGAAGCGATTAAGATAAGGACAGATGAACCTCACAACACATTAAGATATAGTGAATTAATTAATTATCGAGAAGGCGAATATAAATTAAGAGACGGACAAGAAATTAAAATAAACGATCAAGATTGTCATTGGTTCCAATACCAACAGCTTAAAGAAAAATTCAAATTGGATAAAATAAAAGGTTTTGAGTTGAAAGGCTGTATTATTAAAAATGTACAAAGAATCTCAAAAAGGAATAATTAAAAATATTTAAAAGTACATTGCAAGCAGAATTGATGGATAAACAAGTAAAACAATGCATGATTAAGTGGGCATTAGATCTGGGAAGAGAAATCAATATGGAAACATGGGAAAGAACATGGAAGAAAAGTATTAAATTTACTAAGGCTGTAAGAATACAAGAAAATTATATTAAGATGCTTCATAGATGGCATTTATATCCCAGTAAATTGGCTAAGATATATAAGAATTATTCGGATAACTGCTGGAAATGTCAATCTCAAAAAGGTACATATGTACATGCTTGGTGGATATGCTCATTTGCCCAAAAAATATTGGAACGGGAATCCTCATGGGAATCGTACTCCATGAACATCTGGAGGCCCAGAATTGGACACTCCTGCTTTAAAGTACATACTCTGAAACTCTTGTTGGTATTTTAGATGCTACTGAACTCAAGTCAAGTTAGTCTGTTAGGGTTTTGGGGAGTATCAGCCCCCTGTGGATATAGACCTGTAAAACATACATCCACACTGTCACTTTTTTCTGAAGCATTTTGCTGATTAAAATCACTCTCCTTCACAGGGACTTAGATGTCCTGGTTGGTTCAGTTCAAACTCAGGATGCTACTGGAGTCCCATCTGATCCTAATTGTATGAAGAACACATTGGCACTAAAGGAAAAAAGTTAAAATATAATTATTTTAACACAAAGCCTCACCAAAATGCATCTGACCGTGTGAAGAGCACTTGGGTCCTTGTGGTTTGCCGCCCAGTGAAGTGGGATTTTGCCTTCAACATCTGGGATCCCAATATTAGAGTCATGTTTGATTAAAAGTTTCACATGCTCCGGATTATTGTAATAAGCACTCCAGTGAAGAGCAGTTTGCTGGGAGAAAGGAAGATGTACAGATACTTTAAAAACATTCTAATGAAACAACCCTGACAATCTCTTTGTGGTTTTTTAAAAAAAACTCTTATACCCTATAACAAATGTTTAGGACTTTTTAAACTAGATTACAGAAGATGTCTCACATTACATTAAGCTTTTGTAAAGTTCAAAGGTTGAGGATTACTCAGAGTGAGGAAAGGACTGATTCCTGGCTTGTTTCTGCTTAATCACTTCATATTATCTTGGGTTTGGATCCGGTGGGTTCATTTCACTAGCACAGGGGTCTGCAACCTGCGGCTCTCCAGATGTTCATGGACTACAAATCCCATCAGCCCCTGCCAATTGGCCATGCTGGCAGGGGCTGATGGGATTTGTAGTCCACGAACATCTGGAGAGCCGCAGTTGCAGGCCCCTGCACTAGCAGAAGTGGAAAGAGGTTTTGCACATTTTTCAAAAGAGACTCCTTGGGCTGGAGGATTGTTCTTCGGTTAGAACAGGGGTCTTCAAACTCTGGCCCTCCAGATGTTCATGGACTACAATTCCCATCAGACCCTGCCAGCATGGCCAAGTGGTAGGGCTCATGGGAATTGTAGTCTATGAACATCTGGAGGGCCAGAGTTTGAAGACCCCTGTGTTAGAGGAAGAGATCAGCAAAATCGAACTCATGATTTCCAGTATGCTGTACACAAAATCTAATCAGAGTTCATTGGAATCATCTAAGAAAGTGGTGGCTGAAATCCTGTGCAATCGCAGTCATTCACAGTTTTAAACAATTTTTAACTGCAGAAAAGCACTATCGGCTTTGAGAACTGGAAACTTACCAGGAAAGCAAAACAAATGTCTGTACCTTATTTTTGTCCTGTGTATCGATCTCTCCTGGTGCCATGTATTTTAGCAACAGAACTAGGCATTTTGTACTCTTGTGCCGGGTAGTTAAATGCAAAGGCGTAATTTCTTCCAAATCCTTCTTCAACCAGTCTGCTCTACGCGCAAGTAGAAGTTTCATAAAGCGATAGTTGCCCTAGATAATTCAACAGAAGGGCAAAAGGTGGAGGCTCATTAAAACTATGTAAGTATTTTTAGTTATTAGCTTCACAACTGTCCAGACAAGCAATAGCAGTGTTATTTGGGGGTGGGGGGAGAGTGTTTCCTGGAGGGGGGAGATTTCTTGTGCCAGTTCCGGTTCTTTAGATCTGCTTCTGCAATTTGAAATGAACTCCATCCATACACTGCATTTGCATATATTCCGCTCACACAAGGAACCACAAAAAAGAAGTTTCATATAAAAATTTGAAGCCAGTTTTTTGTTAACACGTTACGCCGATGGCACACAATACTATTAATGTGAAAATAGTTTTTAAAATGAAAATAGAAGCCAAAGAGCTGTGATTTCTTTCCTTTTAGATATTGTTTAAGTTACAGTCCCTACTGAATTGCTTTCTGACTTTGCAATCTGATCTTATTACACTTTGTTATACATCTTACTGTTCTTACAGCATTGTTCTAAATTTTCAGATCCACCTTGAGTCTCAGCCAGAAAAGTGGACTGTAAATAAATAAGGACCATCTGCTGCCTGCTCTCATGGAGGACGAAGATTTGGCTTCTGCCTCAGCAGTGTTTTCAAGTGAGGGACCATGCACACTCCCATAGAAGTGAATGGGTGCCCCTTGATCTTGCTTGAGAAAGCAAAGCCCAAACAGAATGGACAGGGAATGCCCTAAATGAGAAGCTGGGTGCCATTGTGTTCACGCATGTCTATGCTTCGGCTGGAAATGGCTTTATTTTATTTTTAATTTAGACTACCTCGGAATGTCAGTATCCCAAGACAAGAAGAATGGCTGTGAGGTCTTCAATCTGGCTCATTTAATTTTGAGAGAGCATCGCAAAGGAGAGGCGCAAGTGGGAAGAGCTGCAAGTTTGGCTGAGCTATTTCTTCAGATAAGAGCTGCATCCCAGATGGACCCGGCTGCCACGTGTTCCACAGAAGGCACACTCACACAATTTCTTTTTGATAGGCAGGAACACTTAAACGCGTGAGTGGGATTCACAGCTGTGAGCCATGCGGCTGGCCCCCACACGGGCCAGGGCCTTTACGGCTCTGGCCCCGGCCTGGTGGAACGCTCTTCCTCCAACTGTCCAGGCCCTGCGGGACCTTGGTGAGTTCCGCAGGGCCTGTAAGACGGAGCTGTTCCTCCGGGCCTTTGGAGGAACCGGCCGCTGATGGTGCCCCCTTCCCGCCCCCCTTTCATGGCCCTCTACCTCATGGCCCTCTACATCTGGGACCTGCCATTCCTCCCTCTTGGGGAGAGGATTTTGAATATGGAGCTGCTGGACGCCATTTATATTTATGCTAGTATTTTTGTATTGTATTTATGAGATTTAGCTTTTACTGTTTCATCGCTGCTTTTAAAGATTTAGCCATTTTATGTTATATTATGTTTATTGCTGTACACCGCCCGGAGCTCCTCGGGGATAGGGAGGTATAAAAATCTAATTAATAAAATAATAAAATAAAATAAATAAATACAGATAAGTGAAACATCTCCACAATGGAAGGCGCAGCCTCGGTTGTCCACAATACACAGAATCCCACTGAAGACCAAAATCACGATCTGAACAGCTAGGGGGAAAGGGTGAACAAAGCCACGGAACGGGCCCACGATTTATGGAAATGACAGCGCATCAAGGACTTGTATCTTCAGATGTTCTTTTCTCTTGTGATCACAACTTTGTTGAAAAGAGATTCCATATATAGATTCTGATGAGACCTAGGTTGATTCCCCACTTAAAAAATGAAACTAGATACAAACCGGGAAGGTTTGATCACGTGCCTTTTGAGCACAGTTTCAAGGTCCACACTGCAGCTTCTGCCCCATAAGCGGCAGCAACGCAGCAGCCAGGCAGGAGTACTCACTGTTGGCGGATCAAACACACGATCCGCTCAGGTGCTATCCTGATTGGCTGCTGCGTTGTGCTGGGGTGGGAATTTTTTTAAATTTTCAAACTGATGGATCCACGTTTCTGTGAGCATATGCAGAACAACCCTATGCGGTTGTGGATACGTGGATACGATGTTTAGCGTTTCATTGTATTGCCTTTTACTCAGTGAAGCATTCAAACTGGCCCCACGTTTCGTTTAGACGTGGATCTTTGCTCTGCGAAATTTTTTTTAAAGGGCTGTGCACGCATCCCACACAACCCGCTGCTTTCTGATTGAACGAAAGGCTCCATGTCACTACCAGCGGCGGGAAAAATGAAACCAGATTCACTCCCGAAATTCCACACCGCTCCACATTCAGCGTGCGTTTTTCAAAAGGTCTACTCTCTTCCAGGTTCTGAAATAATGTGCGCTGGGGGGGGGGGGGGGAAGAGCGGCGGAGACAGGGTCAATCTGAGCTGGTGTAGTGGGGAGTTCTGCTGGAAACCTGGATATTTTCTGTGATGAGCACGCATCTAATTGTGAGTGGGGAATCGACCCTAGTGTGGCGTAAGTGGTTAAGAATGGTGGACTCTAATCTGGGAAACTGAGTTTGATTCCCCACTTCTCCAGGCAGGCAGTAGCAAACTACGTCTGAAAGTCTCTTGCCTTGAAAACTCTATGGGATCACCATAAGACAGACAGACACACACACACACAAGTAGTACTGCTCATGCTAAAAATGTTTACAAAATTGTTAGCATCACACAAAGCAAACATTTTAAAAATTCACTTTTCTATTGCATGCTCTCTTTCTAAAATGTAATATAGTAATTATTTTAATTAATGCCAAACATTTAATTATCAGTATACTAATCCTCCAATGCTTAGCACGGTTATTTGAAAGATCAGTTGAAATCGGTGGGAATTCGTCCAACACACAATTGGAAGGCTGAGGTTTATATGTAACTTTGTAGAGAGGAATACATTCCTTCCCAAGCAGCAACACTGAGAACCCTCTAGCTGAAAGTGTTTTCCCAAAGGGTGATTCTTGGCTTAGCAAGTTCTTCCAGTTACTCTCTTAGGAAAATATCCCATTACATCCCCTTAGCGCATCATGCTCCCCAAAGGGAGTATTGAAAACCCCACTCAAGTATGTCTTTGTTATTTCCCCCCCAGTTTAGCCCACTGCTTCGCTACACTTGCATTATCTTTCTTGCTTCTTGTACTCTGTCTTCAACAACAGGAAAAATACAATCTCGTTTTGAAGCACAGAAAGCCTTTGTCCAGACAAACATGCAATTCTTTTTGAATTTTTTTTGTTTTCAATAAATAATACTAGGAGGCCAAGAATATCTTTTGATTGACTTCTGACTACATGATGATAAATTTGCATCTACTGAGCTGATGTTTTGTGTTTGGCTTGATTTTAGTAGTGACGACAGAGAGGAGTTTTTTTGCTTTTCAAAAAAAATTGTTTTAATTAATAACAGAATTTATCATTTCATCTTTAATTCAGAAAAATTGATTCATTCTGGGAATATTTATTCAATTTATTCAAATTCCTGTAAGTAGGTTTGATTTCAAAGTAAGCTATTATGCCGTTCGAGAGAAATTGTTCGGGAGACTGAGTGTATGATTAACAGACCAGCCTTCTATAAGCTAATTACCCCCAGATGGTCTCGCATATTTTCACATGTGCTACAGTACTTCTAGGTAATAATGTGCCCCAATTCAAATAGTTCCCCTGTAAGGTTAGGGCACTCTCCCAGAAAGCAACATTTTGCAAATATTTTTTTACCATCTTTGGTTATTGTTTTGTTGGCAATAGCACCCCTGTACTAAGGCTTCCTACAACAATACTACCTATGAAGAGCGACATCAGTAACTACCAACTTTTCGACTTCCACTGCTGAATCTTTACACTATTAGCATATTAGAAAGATATCCAATTAATGGACAGAACAATGTACGTTACAAGGACTCTCCTGCCCAGCTTCCATTGCTTCCGCTGTGCTGAGTCTCTGATTTTGAAACCAAGCACAATGATGAGCAGACCTGATGGCGGACTTTTCTTAACCGTCTAAGAGCACAATCCTGACTGCCGCAGTGGGCAGAGGTGGTGTGGTGAAGGCAGAGCTGCACTGTCACCAAACGTAAGCTCATTAAGCCCAATAGGGGCTTTCCAGCAGCAGGGAGGCTTTTTTGTGTTTTTTGCCTTCCCACACTGCCAGAAAGCCCCCTTGGGAACAGCAGGGCAGAATGACTGTGGCGCTGCGTCCGGCCCTTTGGATGGAGCTGATTCCACCCACCTTTGCTGCTGGTTCCACCCACCTTTGTCTCCTGCTGGCTACCATCCCTGTTGGTGAGGGCCCAAGGCTCAGCGGTAGAATGTCTGCTTGGCATCTCCAGATGAGGATCAAAAGTAGCATGAAAGGCCGCTGCCTGAAACCACTGGAGAGCCCCGGCCGGTCTCAGTGGACAGTAGTGACCTGGATGGACCAACTGCCTAATTCCATATATGGTAACTTTATCTGCTGCTACCTTCTCTCTCAGTTGCTACCTCTTTTCCACCACTATGTTACTATTCATGTCTACCTTTGTTTCTACATAAGCTGTGTTTAGGATCACGTTGACGAAGCTGTGTAGAAGAAGACTTTATTTACAGTCAATGACCAAATATATTACAAATCTCCAAAATATCTACAACAAAACAAGAATGCAGATCTCTCTCTCGTATTCCAGCACTATCCATCTATATATCATTATACTTTGTAGACACACCAAACAGCATAAAATTACTAGACAAAACAGAAATATCTAAGGGGAATGCCATATTCAGATCATTTTTTTCTTTTTCATAATGAATAAACAGAATTTTGCTACCAGTTTAGTAATATTCTCCTTCTTATCTTGTAATAGTTTTTCACAACAAACTTTATCAGAACAATATGTCATCTTGTGTAGTAGATGTGACAGGCATTTTTTCCTTGCCTCCTCATAAAGGGGACACTTTAATAACATATGCTCTATAGTTTCTACAGACTTCAGAGAGCAAGAACATAACCTTGCAGACAAAGCTGTGTAGGATTAGGATCATTTCTACTATTGTAAGTTTGCACGGTGCTCCATGAGGTTAACACCTTGGATACAACAGTAAAGCAAATAAGGCTGACAGAATGAAGAATCTTTACAACAAAATCTCTACCACTGTCCATGTGATATGGGGGAAATAGAGACCCTGACACATATTTTCTTACGATGCCCCACTCACAAAGAAATGAGGGCAAATCTGTTTGTCTCTCTTCCAACAACAATTTTTCTTGGCCCCGAGGAATGTGCCATGAAAAGTCTACTAGAAGATGCCAATCCTAATATTACCAGAGAGGTGGCAAAAATTTAGCGCTTATGTTGTTAAAAGGCGTGGACAAGTAGGGCAATAAGGATATGAAGTCTGGATCACTAATTTTATCTTTTATTCAAATTTTATTCCAGTTTTTAACTTGAACTTATATTAGGGTTTGGACAGTCTTTGGAAACAGGTTACCTCAATTTTATTTTGTATTTGGTCTGGAAATGTACAATGTGGATTTTATATTCTACATTTGATACCTTCTGGTCTTTGACCGAAATAAAAATATATTGATTGATTGAAATCTCTACCATTTGCCATTTTTAATCAGCACTTAGGAAACTAGCGGGAAAGTAAAGAATACATCCTAAAAAAGGAAACATCAAATTTCCTGCCACCTTTCCTTTAATGCTTGATGAAGATAATGCAACTCCTCTTGAATGTACTGCTAAGGAAATGTAAATATTTCAGCGCTGATAACCCCTTTCAGCAGCGCCATTAATCCTGACATTGGACCTAAATCTTAACAAAAGTACCGGTTTGGCAACGTCACCTTTACCACCCTAGATTCCAAAGAAAACTCTCAGGGCACAAAAGAGAACTCAGCTGAATAGCGACTTTATTTGCCAGTTTCCAAGTCGAAAGTGCCCACTCGTCTGGCAAAGCATCTTAGGTACCGTGTCAGCCAAGAACATCTCTGTGACTCGAAACCTGTTCTGGTGATCGACTGGGGTTTCATTGAAAGCAAGGCAGCATCTTCAGCTGCCAAATGGCTGAGCTGTTGCCATATTTCTCCTCCAAAAGCCCGCAGCAACCTCGTCTTTGTTCCCTTGGTTTCCATAGGAATAAACTAAGCCATCAAGTGGAGTACAGCGAAAGGGTACAAGTACCAACGTGAGGGAAGAGAGGCCATTTCTCAGTGTAACTTTAAAAAGGAAAGTGGACCTCTGACTTCTGAGCTCACCCATCACAATTGGTGTCGGCTTTCTTTTCTCTGCCCTGCTCTCTGTTCAACAGCCTCTGCTTAACTCGTCTCAAACACTGGCCGCTTCCATTTCAGTCTGCTACCAGAAAAACGCAGTAAATGTTTGGCCTGCAAGTTAACTTCGCCTCTGTTACCGGCGGCTCGTTTTTCCTCCACTGTTTTGAGAGCAGTTCAGGCAGAAGCTTTTCAAAACAACTAATCTCTCACGCATCTCGAACCAAAAATATAGCTATTCACATATAAACACAAGAGCTCTTACTGACTTCAAATGCGTGTTTATCTCAAAAGGATATTTCGGAGATCTATCCTATAACCCTTTTTTTTAAAAAGCCTTCCAAAATTAAAATGATCTCAGGGCAAAATACAATCTAGAACGGAGTGCTTGTCAATCAATCAATCATTTATTTACAGTCAACGACCAGTACAACAAAACAAATATGCAGAGTGCTTGTCTAGGGTGACCATCCGTCCCGATTTTCACGGGACACTCACGGCAAGGTAGAGTGTCCGGCGTCACTGGGCTTATGCCATTGTCCCGGATGCGGACAATGGCCCGCAACAACACACTGCGCCTTTTGGCGCCTCGGTCAGGAAACAGGGGAAGCGCCCCAGAAGCACACTGCGGCACCGCCTTGATGTCTTCTGAAGCGCTTCTATTTTCCTGACTTGAGCGCCGAGCAACTTCTGCTTTACTTGCTCTATGACTTTCGTGCGCAACATCTTGTCGCTGACACGCCACTCTCCGTCCTGGGCCGGAAAGGTGACCATCTGGTCACCTTATGCTTGTCATACGTATGCACATGCGGACAGGGTTCCTGGATCTAATTAGACGTCATAGACCGGCCCTCAAGAACCAACAGACAGTCCGGACACAGTGATTCAGCAGGTGCAGGTGTTTAATGAGTGCACAAGGCTAGGAACAGAGACAGCACGCATACCGGTAACCATAAACACAGCAGCTGCCACCAAGATGGCCTCAGCTGCAGTAAACCTCTGTTATAGCCGTAGCTACCATTCCTAATGCAGTGGTGGCAAACCTTTGGCACTCCAGATGTTATGGACTACAATTCCCATCAGCCCCTGCCAGCATGGCCAATTGTGATCCATAACGTCCTGAGAGCCAAAGGTTCACCACCACGGCCCTAGTGCAATAACCTCTTGCAGCTGGGTTACTCTAGTCTGGCTCCTGTAAGAATTTAGCATCCAAGTCAGCTCGCCCCATGGCTGCTAACCTGCTACTGTGTCTCCTCTGCTGTAACGTAGCATGCAGTCTCCTCCGATGTTGCTCCTGGGCCACTGGAGACAGGAGGAGGCAGGGGTGATGGGACTGGCAGGGTCCCTTCTGGCTCATTGTGAAGAGGCTAAAGAGCCTCAGAGCTAAGCCCCGGCTGGGGAATCTCAGAGCTTGGATCTGGCTGTGGATCCCTGTGTAGGGGTGAGCCAGCCCGGGCAAACAGAGGCTTCAGACGGCTGCACAGGAATACCTGAGCCATCTGTTCGCCTTCTGGGCACCTGCGTTCACCTGTCACAAGACCCCCATGACTCTCACGGGTCACCAAGATGCCCTGGACAAAGGGACCAAAGCTACATACCCCAGGTATGGATTAAGCCCAGACAGAACGTTTCCTCCCATGACGTCACTTGGCCCTATGGATTCATGTATTGTGCAACGTTCTCCCTTCTCGCATGCCCAAAACCCTTAATAAAAGGTGCCAGGGACACCAGCTCGGCAGATTAGCCAGATCCATCGATCACGCTACATCGCCACTGGCCTCTCTCCACCCGGATGATGTCATCGCGTCTCGCCTATTCCTTGCGCCGCCCGTAACGACTTCATCCCTGTGTGCACACTCTGTCTGAGCCTCTGGACCTGGTCCTGCGGGGACTAATGACCGGTCAGGCTCTGCATTTACAGGGGGTGCCTGGGGATCTGGCACCAAAACGGCCCCCTCCTCTTCACCTGAGTCTTCCTCTCAGGGATCCCCAGCTAGACCAGGCTGAGCCATAACACTAGAGGCCACAATCCAGCCACAATAAACCACCATATTTAGCTGGGTTTCCCCATTGTGAACAGTGGAAAGTAAGATTCCTATTGCTCCCTGGACTGTCGCTTTCCTGCATGCTCCCTGCCTTGCCGATAATTCAGAGATGTTTCACTGAAATTTACAAGAATTATTCCTAGCAACTTCCTTATTAATAGTGGGGAAACACAGGGTTTGGCCCAGACAAACATTTCTAGGGGTACAAAGACATCCAGCCATATTTTTCCCCACCTTTCTCTTTCTGCAAAAGTCCAAAATGCTCCTGGAAATCTGGTTTCTTTGCCTCACAGAAACATTAGTCTGTCTCCAAGCTGCATTCTGCTTCCAAGTTCAAAATAATCAGTTACAGGGCAGTTGAGACAAAAGACCAGCAAGGATAACTGTGAAGTGTTTACAAGATGTTATTTCAATCCAAATGCAACGAATTGACAGAATTTCACTGACTGAGTGGCAGGAATGCTTCTATAATAATGTAATAGTAATAGCACGATAGACCTTTTATTCCAGCGTTTGGGACTCTTTAGTTTGGAGAGGAGACGTCGGAGGGGGGATATGATTGAAGTCTATAAAATTATGCATGGGGTAGAAAATGTTGACAGAGAGAAATTTTTCTCTCTTTCTCACAATACTAGAACCAGGGGGCATTCATTGAAAATGTTGGGGGGGAAGAATTAGGACTAATAAAAGGAAACACTTCTTCACGCAACGTGTGATTGGTGTTTGGAATATGCTGCCACAGGAGGTGGTGATGGCCACTAACCTGGATAGCTTTAAAAAGGGCTTGGACAGATTTATGGAGGAGAAGTCGATCTATGGCTACCAATCTTGATCTGCCTTGATCTCAGATTGCAAATGCCTTAGCAGACCAGGTGCTCAGGAGCAGCAGCAGCAGCAGGCCATTGCTTTCACATCCTGCATGTGAGCTCCCAAAAGCACCTGGTGGGCCACTGCGAGTAGCAGAGTGCTGGATAGATGGACTCTGGTCTGATCCAGCAGGCTAGTTCTTATGTTCTTATGAATAGTAACTATAATTGCTGACTGGGCCTTTGATTTCATATTCACTCCAAATTATAATATTATATGGGAAGAAGAGGAACACTACACAAAGCTTTGCCATTAGCAAACATTATTTGACTAGGTGGATCCATCACATGCATCCAACTTGACTCGATGCTTCCTGGCTCATCGGGCACACGGAAGGATTCCCAAGAGGGGGTGATCAGCAGTCTCAACAAATATATTGACAAGGCCCATCGCTGTACCCCAGACAGCTAATCTACAACTGCTTTATTGCACCACCACATCAAAATGTAAATATAAAGCAACAAGTCAAGGCATGAAGGAAACCCCAACGTATGGCTGCTTTAAACATACTCATGCCAGCTACACCCAGAAGAGACGGGATCGCGCAGCAGGGCAGGCTGAAAGAACAGCGGCAGGGGAAGGCATTCCAGGCCCAGGGGGGCCAGGAGAGCAAGAGAATGGGAAAACAAGAGAAAAGCCAGGTGTCACGGGCTGGCCACAAAGGAGGCACGAGGCAAAGTGCAGGGAACACTTACAGCTTTACTGATACAAAACAATCAAAGAAGCTCACCGCTCCGTTGGTGAAGCAAAGGTCACACAAACTAAGTTCCCAAGAACCAGTTCAGCAAAGACCACAAGGTTCAGAGCAGGGTTCAGAGCAGGGCAGCCATGAAGGTGAGCTGTTGTCATCTGCAAAAGCATGAAGCCGCAACCAGCCCTCTTTATCCATGTGGGACTAATTGCCAAGCTTCAGGGAGCCAAGTCTGTGAGCACTCACATCTTGCTTAGGGAGCCGAGTCTGTGAGCACTCACATCCTGTGAGCAGCCAGTCTAGCTGATCGCCGGTGCTGTCAGGTCCTGCCACAGCCATTGCTGGCGCTGCTCTAGCAGGGTAGGGGAACTAGGAAGACTGCAAGGCTGCTCTGGAACAGAAAACAGATTTTATTTTATTTTTTTAAAAGCTCACTTGTCTTATTTTCATTGATTGATTGATATTAACATAATTGTACTTCAGGAAAAAAATAGCCAAAGATGCTTGTCAGTGAATGGACCATGTAACAAAATGTGAGGCCTGCAATCCAACAGCAGAACTGAAGTCAAGAATTACAGAACAATGTGTGTTCACTATGTATTACTACTTTGTTAGTTCACCCTGAGAGACCGATGACGCAACTATATTCAAAGTCAGAATGGAGCTTTAAAAAGATTGGAAGAAAACATGAAAGTACTGGAATGCAAGGGTTCAGTAGCGACAGCATTGGACTCAGTAAACAAATTAGGTTTATTCCAAAGCCCACGCTTGACTATTAGATATATGAAAACTTTTCTTAGGACTGCACCATAGGTTATCTTGCAATACACTCCTATGCAGAGTTACGATTGATTTCAATGGGCTCAGAATGGAATAACTGTGTAGGCCTCCTGGTATCAGAATTTGCTCATTTTTCTCTTCCCTTCCCTCTTCCTTTTGTGTTACACGTGTTAAATTGCAGCCAGTCGTTTTGTATTTTGAACCATTTTGAATGCAGTGGCAGAAAGGTGGTCAATAAACTGTATGAAATAGAGTTTGCAGATACCTGTGGCACTGACCTTCTGACAGGTCTACTAAGTATTTTCAACTTCCTATATGAAGTCACTCTCATGATAAGAAAAGAGGAAAAGAGGAGGGGGATGGCTTTCTCAAGAAAGTTCAATTTGTATTAGAGTTGCAGTTTGTCAATATAAATATCTGTAGTCACTGAAAAAGATCAAACTACAAACTGCTATTATATGCTTCATTTATAACTCACCTCTTTCCAATGAGTACCTAAAGCAGTACATTCATACCCCTCCCTTCATATTTTTCCTCGCTGTTGGAAGAAAGGGACTTTACGCTGTTTCCTGCCTCATCCTACAGAGGGTTTTTTTACTAGCGAGCTAGTGGCTAGATAGGGACTTAGGAATTTGTCACCTTTACTCTATCATGCTGACTCTATCCCTTTGATGTAGACTGATACTCGTAGGCCGTTTCCGCACGGGCGGAAAATGATGGCCTGGAGATGATAAAAACGCTGTCTCCAGGCTGCCATTACGCGCATCGGCTGGCGCAGCTTCTAGCGCCCAGCAGCGCGCGCCCGCCCGGGCGTATTCGGTGAACGCTAAGAAGCGCTTCTCGCGGGAATCTGCCGCCCGTTAAACCGCTGCGAAGCGAAGCGACTGTCGGCTTCCTGGCAGCGCCTCACCGACCTGGCGACTCCACCTTGTCCATCTGGGCCTCGGCGCGCAAGCCAAGGCTGAGGAGCTCTGGGGACTACGCCTTCTTTCTGCCCTAGCGCCCGCCTCGAGCAGAAGCGGCGGGAATTGAGGCCAGAGCATGTCCCCAGGCACCGGTGGCCAGCGCCCGGAGGCCAGGGAGTCTGTGCACCGAGATTCGTCGCGGTAGCGCCGGCTCGTGGGCGCCCGGCTGCCCGCCTCTTCAGAACCGTCCCGGGTGCAGGCGGTCCCCGTGCGTCTTCGCCGGTCGGGCGCAAGAAAGCATGCCCGACCCAGCGTTTCAACCGCTGGCATCGCGAGGAAGCGGCCTTAGGAACTTCCCTCCCTTGCTTTTTTCTGCCTTCTTCTCAGAACTTCTCCATCTTTCTTTCTTCACCATGCCCTCGAAAGCATCCGCCTTCCATCCAGCTAGAATAGAATAGTTAGTGAACCTATCTCTCCATCTTTCTATCCAGAATGGAGTTCACTAATACTCTTTTTATTAGATTAGAAACTACAAACGACTCTGACTTTCTTTTGTGTCTGAAAGTTCTCTCTAGCAAAGCTCAACCGCGGCGTGTGCCCAGGTAAGCTTCACTGTGTTCAGCCTCTGTGCAGCTTCTGCTACTTTTTTGCAAAGGGAAACCTGCAGCACCAGGTGTGGTTCTCCCAACACTCGCAACAACCCTTTGAGGTAGATTAGGATAAGACAAAGTGATTGGCCCAAGCTCACCCAACAAACTTTCAAGGCAGAGCATAAATTCGAACCTGGGTCTCTCACATTCTAGTCCAGCACACGACGCACTATATTACAGTGGCACATATAGATAGGCTAATCCAGGGGTGGCCAACCTATGGCGCTCCAGATGTTCACAGACTACAATTCCCATCAGATGGGAGTTGTAGTCCATGTTTATCGGGGCATCCTCGACCACCGTCGATCACGGCATTAAACAAAATCAGCTTTCCTGAAACATCAGAATGCAATCACGTTGCTATATAGATCTAGTCCACCACGTACATGACATCATTCACTCAACAATGTGTTTGCAGACACAGGGAGACAAATGACAAATTAGCACCTCCAGAGTTTGTGGCAGCACCATAAAAACAGAATTTATTTTCAAATACCTTTTACAGTCATAGCACTGCAGCCCGAAGACATCCTATTTGACAGTATTGATTCAAATGACCAGCTTGAGTATCAGATTAAGGAAATGTCAGGGACATGATAGAAAACTCCTCAACAATCCAGAAGGCCAATTTTCTCTTACGGGATGAGCGCTGGATGTGCGAGCATTTACTGAAGACTTCGTGGAACACTATATCACTAATTTATTTCAAATGAGGTAACCACAAAAGTACTCAGCATTTCCCTGTCACCCACGCATCAACATATATGCCACCTTACTACAAAAAGACAGAGCACTTAATTGCTTCACAATTGCAGTTGTGTTCAACTTGACTGTCAGCCTGAAGAACTCTGCTGCATATTAAGGAACAGGCTCTCGGGACTTCAGCGCTGTGGCTTAATTACCTGACCAATGGAAGCTAGGGCAAGGAAGCATGAAGATAGAGCAGGGGTAGGGAACCTTTAACACTCAAAGGGCCATTTGGACCCGTTTTCCACGGGAAAAGAAAACACTTGGAGCCGCAAATAATTTTTGACATTTAAAATAAAGATAACACTATATATAGGGGTTTTACCTTTTACTCCGGCTCATTCTGAGGAAAGCTGATGGATCGCCTCGCCCTGCTGCCTGCAGGGCTGGAGCAAGAGATGAAGCAGGTGAAAGCTTGGCCTCACCAGCCACCCGAGGCATACCCCGGCTCAACAGAGGCGTGCAAGAGGGGGAAGCCATGCGGCGCAGTAGCCCGACGATGGGCGGTTGGTGCGCCCGCCTCTGCTGCCTGCAGGGTGGAGCAAGGATAGAGCCTCTTGACTCGGCTTCGTGGAGCCACAATGCAGAGGCAGAGAAGAAGACGCGATCGCGGCTCCTCGGAGCCGCAGGTTCCCTACCCCTGAGCTAGAGGCAGTGGGGCTTCCCACCATAAGCTATATTGTATTCCTGCCTTGCAGCCGATTGCCTTGGTTTCTGTTAGAAGCTGGAAGACAGAACAGAACTTTAGATGGCGCCTTGACTAGATTAGCAATATTAAACAAGTTACTGGTACTGGTAGCTATCAAGTTATCAATCATTAAACTTGCTGGTCCTGAACTGCACCCTTGCCAGGCAGTAAAGACCAGACTAGATCACTGGAATCTGTTGAATGTGAAACACCTTGGAAAAGTTTTCAGCAGCTTCAGATGATCCAGAATAGAGAAGGCAGGACACTCCATAACGAAGTCATCTTACCAATGGTCCAAAGTCTACATTGAGATGAAGTTGATTTCAGGGCACAATTCAAAGTTCTCATGTTGCTCTGAATTGTTATGGGATGGATGTTATCTACAGGTGGAGGTTCAGACGAAAGGCACCACGAAGTCCTGAGTACAAATTCCTCAGAATCTACTAGAACCTTAATCACAAAGCATCTGTTAGGACCAGAGACTGCACATGTAGTTTTCTCATTCTTTCATATATATGCAAACCCCATTCTTTAAGTGTGTGCCTAAAAGAAGAAAACACTGATGTTTCATAGTGACATTTCTAAAGCAGTCCTAGTACAGCCCCTATTATACCCCTTAGGTGCAGTGCCAGGGGGGACTGGCGGCTGAGAGACAAAATGGTGCCCCCTGATGTCCCCTAACACCTCATTTACCTTTTAAATGTTAAAAGAACCAACCTGCTCACAAGAGACTGCTTGAGACGGCTCCAGGCTGCAGGGGGGTGACCTGAGGGAGAGCGATTTATCTCCCCACCCCCACCTGCACCCAGGGTATTTGTCCCCCCTGCCTCATGGTAGCTCCGCCTATGCTTACACCAACTTATAAAATGTGTCCAAACAAGAATAACCTGGAAGATATCTGGCACAATGTCTAAGGAAAGAAACTGAAAGAAGAACAATCACAGGAGTGAAAAGGGGAGACAGAATTGCGCAAGTAGAAAAAGAGATATAGGGACAGTTTGCTCTCTCTATCTCTCTTTTGGGGGGAGATCTATACAGAAAAGACTGTCAACAGAAGATGAAATGGAGAAGTATATAAAAGGAACAGACACTGAGAAGTTCACATCTGAACACATGGATATATTAAACCGTTACAATTCAAGAATATCGCAAGCCATAAAGGTACTGAAAAAGGACAAAGCACCAGATGCTGATAAATGCTTGGAAGATAATTTAATTAGTTCTGCAAAAAATCATGAATGAAATAAGCAAAGATAAAGTATTGCTAACTTTGCGGCAAGAAGCTTATAAAACACTGATCCTTAACAAAGATAAATTCATCACTATCAGAATCTTATAGACCCATCTAGCTGCAAAATGTTGACTATATTTAATAATGTTGAAAAGGTTAAAAAAAGTATAATAAAATTAATTCATAAGGATCACGCAGGCTTTGTATTGAGAATACATATGAAGGATATCCATTTTGTTACTTAGTGCAATAGAATTTGTCGGGGGGAAAAGAAGAAGAAAACAGTATTTATTTTTATAGGTGGTAAAAAAGCATTTGATAATGTAGCCTGGTGTTTTGTTTTACTAAAAATGCTTGGAAATCTAAATTGTGATTCAAGATTTATGAACTGGATACAAAGTAAAATGGAAAGTTTTAACTGATGATGTGGTACTGAAAATTTTAAATCCACTATTGTTGATACAATATATAATAAATGTATTGAAAATGTAAGGTCCTTCTTGGGTTATAAAATTAATAGGAAATAATAGAAAAGATATTTAAATACAATTACGAAAATAGATGGAAAAAAATACAAAAACAGATTAAAGAATGGCAGTCAAAGACTCTATCTATAACAGGGAAAATTAAAGCAGTAAAGATATGTATATTACCTAAAATGTTTTATTTATTTAGAAAATTCTCATAAAGATTACTAAAAAACAATTTGAGGAATGGGATAGGAAACTGAAAGCATGGGTGTTTGATAAAGAAAAAATGCAAGAGTAATGAACAAGAGTAGTATATATACTGAAATGAAACTTCAGGATGGGAATACCGAAAACACAGGGAATACTTTGAGGCATTCAGATAAAAAGTTTCATGGACATAAAAAGAAGATAATATAGAAAAATGGATAAAGGTTTGAAATATAGAGTAAATGAAGGAATAGGCAAATATAATTGTTATACAAAATGATTATAAAAATGTAAAACAAAAAAAGGAGTTATAGGCCCAAAGAAAAGTGAGATATGGAAATATGGGAAAATGGAGAAGCAAATGCATGCCTGGCATCCTGGACAGTGCTCAGTGGCAAGTGTGATTGGAAAAAAGAGGGATGGAAAACTATAAAAAAAAAACCTGAAAAGGAAAAAGGAATACAAAAAGTGGCCCGGATCCTAGTCCATGGAAGGGAAGGTTATATCATTACAAAATTTAATAGAAATTGGAGAGGAAAGAGAACTGGCTGCTGGTATCAAGAAGAGTTTAAGAGGAAATATTAAAAGGAAGTTTAGAATAAAAAGGTGATTGTATAATAATTAAATGGTTTGAAGAAGCCATGAAATATACTAAGGGGAGATATTGGGATTAGTTTATAAATATATGTTGGAGAATGAGGATTTTTTATGTTGTGAATGTTGAAGCAATAATGGGAAAAAGAAAAACTCTTTGATGATGAAGAAAGAGAAAAAATAGATGGATAGTATGAATCAGATAAAAAATTGAAAAAATATGTGGAACTGGAAAGAAAGGTAATACTTAAATGGTATAGAACCCCAATACAGCTAGCCTTCTGTGTTAAAAAGATTCAGGCCCAAGATGTTGGCATTGTGGTGAACAGGGAGCATACTACATCCATATGTGGATAGAATGTAAAGTGGTAAAAAAAGTTTTTGGAAAAAATTCTGAAGTATATAGAACAATTACTGTATATACTGGCGTATAAGACTACTTTTGAACCCTGGGAAATCATCTGTAAAGTCTGGGGTCGTCTTATACGCCAGGTACTGAGCAGGTGGTACTGAGCAGGTGGTACTCTATATTTTAACTGGAAAAGTGGGGGGGGGGTCGTCTTATACCCCCAGTCGTCTTATACGCCGGTATATACGGTAGTAAAAGTGACAATTGACATAAATAATGATTTATTAATGGTAGGAATAATAGAAGATAAAAGGGTAAATAGAATTCTGGGACCAATGTATAAAATTATGATCAGAGCTGCACATGCAGTGATGGCACTGGGCTGGAAAGATAATAAGAAATGGACGATCTCAAAATGGTTGGAATATGTATATAGAACAAAATACAGTTAAGAAATTTTTTGAGATGATAGCAAAAAAATATGTTATGGCAAGAGAAATTAAGAGACATTATGAAGATATGGACAATGTTTGAGACTTGAATGAGAGAAGCCGGATTTAACGAAGAAATCTGGGAGAAGAGAACACAGAGAATGAACCTTCTGCTGCTTGCTTGAACTACTAGGAAAAAGAAGGGGGGGAGGGGAAAAAAGGGGAAAATGTATAGTTTGAATAAAATATATTGTATGTAATAGTTATATAAACATTCTATACAATAAAAAAATTTTAAAAAATAAAATTAATAGGAAGAAGACTAACATAATTTTGAAATTATTAATTAAACACGAAGAAGATATTAGTGAGAATACAGGGTGTGAAGTGACCTTAAATACAATTAAATATTTGGGAATAAATTTGACTGGACAAAGCGACATACTATTTAAAGACAATTAGAAAAATACATGAATGAAGATACAAGATGGCATGCAAAGATGATCCAAACTAAAACTTTCATGGCTAGGAAGAATTTCTACTGTAAAAATGAAAGTATTGCCAAAATCAAAATTTTATTTCAAATATTACCAATTCGTATACAAGAAAAAAACCATGAAGAAATGGCAGAGACAGATAAACGAGTTTATATGGAATGACAAAAAGCTAAGAAATCAAATTTTTAGGCCCAAATCAGACCGGAGAGGAGGGGAGCTCCACAGCACCATGCTGCCTTCAAAGAGGTTTCTGGCAGCACAGGAAGGAAGACAATTTTAAAACTGTCCTGCTGTTCAACTACCTTCATAGACCAAACAGGCTTATACCATTTGGGTGCTGTGTGGTTTCCGGGCTGTATGGCCGTGTTCTAGCAGCATTCTCTCCTGATGTTTCACCTGCATCTGTGGCTGGCATCTTCAGAGGATCCTCTGAAGATGCCAGCCTGAGCATGCCGGGAAGAATGAACTGGCCAAATACAACCCATGTTTCACACAGCACCCAAGTGATTCCGGCCGTGAAAGCCTTCGACAGGCTTATACCATGCTTTCCAGAAGTGTAAGTATGCAGCCAGGGAGGAGGCATTCCCAGGCTGGAAGACCAGGAGAAGCCAATTAAAGTCAGCTCCACCCCTGGGAACACCTCTGGTTCACCCCCCCCCCCCACACACACACACTGCACTGGTGTGCCCTCTAATGCTGGTACAGTTTCAGAGAGGCAGGTTCTTCCAGGTTTGGCCGTAGCAGAGCTCTGCAGCACCCACCCACCAACGTCTTTGCTCTCTCTGCCGGCATAGATGCCCCTTATGCCTGTGGAGAGGGCAAACATGCTGGTGCGGGCCCACATCGCTCCCAGCATTCCTTTCGCCCTCCACCTCCCTTGGATTGGGCTGCCCAAGTTTCACAAGATGAGAAAACGAGAAGAGGATCATCTAATATTATCAAACAGTTGGGCTGGTTTTGATAGTGACTGGATTAGAAACCCAGAGGGTAATAAAATTAGACATGGCAACCCGGAAGGAGGACAGAAAAATAAATCAGTAAAAAATACAGTGAAAATGGAACTCATGTAATCAGAGATGGATTGTTTAAAATTTGGGAAACTACATGAAAAAGAATTAACCCTCCAATATCTCCATGAAGCCACCTAGAGAGGCTCGTTATGATATGAATATGATGAAAAACACTGATTGTATAACATATGATTTTATAACAGATCTTCAAGGAGAAATAGCTATTATGTTTTCAGCTAATTTCAAGACTATGAAAGGAAATTAAAACAGCAAGAGATATAATAAGGCAGTGGTTCTCAACCTTCCTAATGCCGCGACCCTTTAATACAGTTCCTCATGTTGTGGTGACCCCCAACCCTAACATTTATCCATTTTACAGATGGAGAACTCTGATGCAGAGAGTCTTAGGCGACCCCTGGGAAAGGGTCGTTTGACCCCCAAAGGGGTCGCAACCCACAGGTTGAGAACTGCTGTAATAAGGGGACTGAGAATTTGAAAAGGTGGTTATGCAGCAAAAACAACACTTATTAGGACAAATTTATAATCTATGACTTCAATTTGCTGCTAAATCAGAAGAAGTGAAAACATGACATATCTTTTCAACAATGGGTGGCATTATGGACAAAAGGTATACATTTAAAGCCAGATAAACATTAAGAGAAAATTGGTTCAGGATGTTTTATCATCTTTGGATGTTACTCCAAAGGACATTGAGAAGTTGAATAAAAATTATAAAGGGAAATGTTGGAAATGTAAAGAAGTGGATAGTTCTTTTTATAAAATGTGGTGGTTATGTAGAAAAGTTTGGAAAGAAATTCATGCAGAAATTCAGAAAATTTTAAAAATAAAATATGCTATGAATGCCAAGACTATGTTATTTGGCATATTACCATATTACCAAAAATAAAATAAGAACAGAATCTGGTAGTTAAACAGCAGTTAAACAGCAGTTCTGATATTTGATAACAGTGGCCAGAGTAGTACTTCCAACAAAATTGAAGGCAGAAGAATGCTCAAACCAAAAGAACTGGAAAAATAAACTAGTGGAATATATAGCAATGGCAAAATTAATGAACTTTATGAGTAAGCGATCAAAGAATTTCAAGATAAATGGAAAGCATATTATTTATATTATTCCACACAAAAAAAGAGTCATGGTGAAATGAGAAGGCTACCGCTGAAATGATGCATATAAATTATCAATAGTTTCTTAATATGCTATATATTTTTGGAAAAGGGAATTAAAGGAAATGGTGAAATGATTAATCACACTATGAAAGATAACAACAATATGCCAATATAACTGTTATTTTGTGAGAAAAATTGAGACATTTATGTTTCTTTAACTGTTTTGGATTAGAATTTACATTAATCATGGCCATTATTGATAATTGTTTTTAATTTTTATATAATATTATATATATACTTTTGTTTTTTGGGCCCTTTCTGCACAGCACCGGCAGTGGGGGCCATTCGCACGGGAGCGTGCGAGCGGCCCCGCAGACGCTGGCGCAGAAGAGGTGGCTTCACATGGAGCCGACTCTTCTGTGTCCCCCCCCATTCAACTCGTCCTCCAGCATCACTCTGGAGGCCGTCAGGGACCCACCCCACTGCCCTCCGACCCCTGGAGGTTGGAGGGCAGCATGGGCGGGTCCCTGACAGCCTCCAGAGCACACTGGAGGATGAGGTGAGTGGAGGGGACGGGGAAAGCGCCGTCTTCCCAGCGGTGCGGTTTGCACCGTGCCGATGGGAAGACAGCATTTTAGAATAACCTCACTAAACGAGCGAGGTTATTAGGAGCGGCTTCACGCCGCTCCTGGGCGGCCAGGATGGCGCTGCTGCGATCCAGCAGCGCCTCCTGTGTGAACAGCTGCCCAGGGACGGCGTTTTTGCCATCCCTGGGCCACTGTAAAATGATTGTAACTATGACTTTAGAAAATGATTGTAACTATGACTATGACTTGAATTCTTTTTTCTTTCTGTGTCTTGTTAATTCTTATCTACTAAAAAAAGGAACCTTTGATTTTTATCCTGGCAATTCTTCTGATTTCACAAGCAGATCTTTTCCCTCCCTTCTAGTGCTACAGCTAACTAGTGAAGGCAAGCTTTTGACATTCTACAAACAGTACATTTTCCTTGATTTTAAACAGGAAGGTCCACACACAGTAACAGAGGAACTGTTTATTTTGCCTTGTTGTACTGAGAGTTCGGAATGATGTTTGCGTTTTTAAGTTTGCAAACCACTTTTAAGGATAAAAATATTTTAAATACACAAAAATTAAAAAGCTCACTGTGGTAGGAAAATTAACTTACCAGTTTTGAAAGAACTACAGCAGTCACCAATTTGTTTTCGAGCTCAGCTGAGTACACCAGTCACTATTTTTAAAGGGTTCTTATACATAGTATCATGATTTTAAAGCTGTTTGAGCTGTGTTACTGACTATCAATTACTGGATCAGTGGATACTAGGGCTACAACTATAATAAAATCATTTGAAGGGGCTTTCTCTAAAGGTAGAGCTACTGCCTCATTATATGGAGCGGGAGACTTAAAGGGGAGATTTATAGGGCGGGATTATAATAGGCTGGAGTATAGGGCTGGAGTCCTTCACTTTCCCACTATTCCTCTCATGCAATTTCCCCCTCCTTTAGCTGGGTTCTAAACAAGGCATTTACAGTAGTAAATCAGTGAACCCAGGAAAGCACCTTGCTTTTCTGTTGTTTCTCCTGGATGAACATCCCTCCACTCGGCATATGAGAACACATTTCCCAAGACAACTGGCAGCTCCCCTTTAAATTTAATCCAGTGTGGATGAATAAACCCAAACTGGTTAGCTTGTTCACAGCTGACCTGTCATAACAGAAGTTGACCAATTGGAGGGCTTTGTTCAAGAAGTGCTACCATCTAGAATGGGCTAGATAGAACACACACGACCGGAAAGGAAACATCTTCTCTTCTCTTCTCTTCGCAGCAGTGGCGTAGGAGGTTAAGAGCTCGTGTATCTAATCTGGAGGAACCGGGTTTGATTCCCAGCTCTGCCGCCTGAGCTGTGGAGGCTTATCTGGGGAATTCAGATTAGCCTGTACACTCCCACACACGCCAGCTGGGTGACCTTGGGCTAGTCACAGCTTCTCAGAGCTCTCTCAGCCCCACCTACCTCACAGAGTGTTTGTTGTGAGGGGGGAAGGGCAAGGAGATTGTAAGCCCCTTTGAGTCTCCTGCAGGAGAGAAAGGGGGGATATAAATCTAAACCTTTCCTTCTCTTCTTCTTCTTCTCTTCTTCTTCTTCTTCTTCTTCTTTCTCTTCTTCTTCTTCTTCTTCTTCTTCTTCTTCTTCTTCTTCTTCTTCTTCTCCTCTTCTTCTTCTTCTTCTTCTTCTTCTTGTTCTTCTTCTTCTTCTTCTTCTTCTTCTTCTTCTTCTTCTTCTTCTTCTTCTTCTTCTTCTTCTTCTTCTTCTTCTTCTTCTTCTTCTTCTTCTTCTTCTTCTTCTTCTTCTTCTTCTTCTTCTTCTTCTTCTTCTTCTTCTTCTTCTTCATACATTCTGGACTATCTCTGGTGCAAAACTTTTATCTGCCTGGAATCTCAGGGGTCCGCAACCTGTGGCTCTCCAGATGTTCATGAATTACAAATCCCACCACTTGGCCATGCTGGCAGGGGCTGATGGGATCTGTAGTCCATGAACATCTGGAGAGCCGCAGGTTGCAGACCCCTGGCCTAGATGGTAAAGGACATTTGAGCCTGCCCTGGGCATGTCGCTTCTGAACTAACTGCGCTCTCCTACATGTAAGTTATTCAGTACACGCCTTTTCATAGTAATGCTAGTAATTGTACTATTAATGGCATGGATTTTCTCACACCACAAATATTTGAATTCCAAAATGCTAATAAAATGGCAGAATACAGGAAAATGTCCACATGGCCTTGAAGCCTTAACAGAGGAGAAGACTTCAGTGCTCCTACTCTTACACCACAACATATACAAATCATGAAGAAGCATTCAGACAATCCTGTCCCTGCATTTGGGTGAGGTGCAGTCCTGTACCTGTGGAAGGACTGTACCACAAGCATTCCACCCTATATTAGGCTGCTAATAAGGAAAAAAAAGAGCTGGGAAGAGTTGCGATTTCCCTGCTGCCAATAACTTAGCGACGAAGTGGACATGGCAGGCGCTGACTAAATAAAAGATGAATATTGAGGGAAAATACCTTAATACCTTATAAATTGAAGAAGTTAGAGCTCATTAAAAAAACTAATCCTGCGAGCTATTAAGCTAAACATTCTAATCATGGATTTATTAAGCCATTTTTCTCAGCAGATTATTTCTTTATTAACTTTGCACAGACTGGACGCCACGAGAACCAAAACAAATCTTTCTTCAAACAGTACCAAACGAACAGGAACACACTTTTCCATGCCTACCAAAACAATGCAATAGTGAATTCTATAGGAGCTTCATCTTAACACAAACCAGTTAATTCCAGTTAAGGGTCTGAGCGGTCACTGCTGGCTGTCGCAGCCCCCCATCATTTCAAAGAAATCTTTCTGTTACGGCTCTTCCTAAAGACATTTGTCTCCTCTATGGCTGTTTACCATCTTCCAAGTTGGAATCTTTCACATTTATAAGCCCCATCTGAGTAGTTAAATTGCTTTAACTCAAGACATAAATAACCGGCCTGGACGGGTATTATGTTGTCAGCAGACTTACCCGCAAAAAAAGAAGAAGAAGAAGAAAAGAAGGTATCATTTAAAGTTACGCAGGTTCATTAACTACATGGATGTATAATTAAACAACGCAAAAAAGGAGAGGTCAGAGCATACATTAGCCTATTTTATTTTTCTCGTCTATTACGTTTTCAAAAGCTGTGGCGTGACTTCGCCCCCAAGCTGTGAAAGCCAGCCGTCCGCCTCCTTTTGCGGTATGAATAAGGCTGACATTTGACAGCTTCACAGAGCTGACAGACTCGTACAACGGCCCTCCCTCCCTATTCTCAATCCAATTAGACCTCTAATCCTCCAGATGAAAGGCCCGACTACTCACGTTCCTCATGACAACGACAGCTATTGATTATTTGTCACTGCTGCTAACACCTTCTCTGCGGAGGCCACTCTGACAGCAGCCAAACCTCCCAAATTAGACAGAACTTTATCTGCCCTGGAGGCCAAATGGCACAACAAGGAAAGGCTAATAAATGGTATAAAAATGAACAAATCATAACATTATGACAGGTTGATCGTTGCCAGCGGTTTCGCGGCTCCGGCTTGGTGCTGGGCGAGGCTCCGCGCCTTCTCTTCTCTCTTCCAATCGTGCTCCAACTTTGACTGAATTAAAGGCCAGAACAATTAAGGCATTTGACCAGCAAGGGTAAACTGGGATAGAAGCATCGCCAAGGGACAGAGATGTCAATAGCAGACTACCCACTTGTCGATACAAACATTCGAGACATGCAAATGCTAATGTTTCAGCTCTCCACTAGGTTGCACTGATGCCCTTCACAAGCAGCTCAAGAGAGGAACCAAGGAAATTAACTTCCCAGATGAGGAATTTGGGGAGGGGGGGGAGAGCAAAGAACAGAATTTATTTTACAGATTAAAATAAGATTTTGGCTAACGACAGCATAAAAGAAACGCTGAAGGAAGTATTTATGGCATATTGTAACTGCACTATACAACTTGTGTCAAAAAAAGCAGGAGAGTAAAGGATTTATGCATTGCTAGTGAAATCTGCCCCAGTAACCATCAGAGAAAGTGTGGCCGTTCCAAGCTACTGCAAGGGTGCTTTTTTTTGTTTAATTCCTTCAAAATTGTCCTTTCAAAATGCTTTGAATGTGGATGTTCCTTCCTCTCAGATGTCTGTATCTGTAATGAAAGGGGTTCCCAAACAGCTACTTCAGGTCTACCTGAATGGTACTGAAATGGTGAACAGGAGTCTGACGACAACAAAACTGCACTGGGCGATCCGCATGTCTTCGTTTAGGTATGGAAGCCCAGTTTGTTCCATCATCTTGGAATCAACAAATGGATAAGGAAAGGTAACTTACAGCCCTCCTCACAGGGTTTCTTCATAGTCACACAGTTTGATAAAGACCCACAGTGCTACATGAAGGACCTATTTGTCAGATTAATCTTTAAGAAAGTAAGCAGATGCTCTGAAAACCAGAAAACACACCAAAAAAAAACAATTTTGCTCACTGCAAAGGACACGAGAGGAAAATGTCACCCTGAAAGCACTATTTAGTGTGATGGTGACTGAATTTTAGCACAAATCATCATCATAAAACGGTAAATTATTTTAAAATTAATATTATTTAGTAATTTTCCTATACCGTCCAACCCCCGAAGGGCTCTGAGGCAAAGGTGGGATCCAGCAGGTTCTCACAGGTTCCCGAGAGTAGGTTACTAATTATTTGTGTGTGCCGAGAGAGGGTTACTAATTGGTGATTTTGCCACGTGATTTTTGCCTTCGTTACGCCCCTCCTCTCAGCAGTAGCGCGCAGAACTTGAAGAAATCTAGCAGGAGGTGCACCGGCGTGCGTGGCAGCCTGTGCCTGCGTGCATTCGTTTCCCGCCCAAGGACCGGCGCAGCGGCTGCATCCTTGCCACAGCCCCGCCCCCGGAATGCCCGGCCACGCCCCCATCGTGCCCCGCCCAGCCCCATTGGCGCTACGCCACAGTTTGAATCCCACCACAATGGGAACCTGTTATTAAAATTTTTGGATCCCATCACTGCTCTGAGGGGTGAACAACAGGGTCAAAAAGGCAACACACAATACAATGGTAAAATAAAGAAAACATTTTAAAATTTTAATTTTTAAAAAAATGCTGAAATGCAAACCGAAACTTGAAACGATTCAGCGTGTGCTCCCTAGGCCTGGGCTCTTTCCACACAAATCTTTCAAAACGTTTTCAGGCAGGAAATAAACATTTTCTTTGTGGAGTCATCTTTCCCCCCAGTTGGTTCCAAAAATGTTTTATTTCCAGCCTTGAAATGTTTTATCTGAATTCCCATTTAAAACTTTCCTGCTGCTGTTTTCTACTCCTCTGTGCTGTCCCCAAATTTCCTCCTTGCTGACATTTTATTGCATCCCTGAGCTTACTCCGTTCCCCCTTGCCTCTTCATTTTAATCATTTCTGTGTTTTTATTTTCTTTTTGGGGTGAAAACTTTGACCCATCAAATACACGTAGTCAGTGGTAAGATCCAACTGGATCAACAACCGGTTCACCCCCACCCCGGCCGCCCACTTACCTGGCTGCTGCGCCCCCCGGCCACCCTTTTCGATTGTTGAGCTGGAGGGAGGCGAGGGAAGGTGGCGGCTTCGGGTGGCCACTGCAGCGCGGCCTTCGAGGGAGGGCCAGGAGGCCTGCTGGAGGGCCAGCAGGGCAGGCCACCCTGGCGGGCCACATACCCACCGCAGCCTGCCACAGTGGTCTGCCCTGCTGGCGCTTCAGTAGACCTCTGGTCCCTCCCCCGAAGGCCACATGCCATGGCACCACCCCAGGGGGGCTGCCAATTGCGCCACATGCCTCTGGGCTGGCAGCCCAATCTGTGGCTGCCCTGGAGTGATGCCATGGTTAGGTAGAACTGGTGCGAACCAATTGAATCCCACCTCTGCACATAGCTACAGAGAATTGCAGCCAGGAAGCACTGAAGCATCAATTCTACAAATAACCACAAAAAGGGGGGGGGACCCTCATGGCTGCCATGAATAATTTTGAGGGGGTGAGTGCAGACAAACATCATGGTAAAAGGGGGAGGACTGAAAATGTTTTGCAAACTTTTAGGTGACTAGTACAGAAAGGAGTGTTATTCATCTTCTGAACTACTGTATTTACTCAAACACAAGACTAGGATTTCTTTTCCAGGTACACCATCCAAAAGAACAGGGGGTCATCTTACATTTGCAGACAAGTTACTGTTTTGTCCAGTAATAAATGCTTTGTGTGTGTAATTTTTTGTGGGGGAGGGAGTCATCTTACATTCCGGGTTAACTTTCTACAGAAAAATATGGTTCTTGAGATTTAAAAAAAATCCTCTGTGAAAAAAGTTACCGTAATATTTTATGTTACTTTTAAACAGTTTCATCAATTATTGTTAAATAAGCCATTTTATGGCAATTGGCTTTATTTCCCAGGATGTTAGTTTTTCACGAGATATCAGTGTCTGGGAGAGAATGATCACTTGCTTGAATTAAAGTAGAATTTCATTAGAGGTAAAAGACAGGCTTTAATCAGGATAGAATACACATTATTTTGGAAAAATCGCCTAGTCACAGTCCAACTTTTCTCACCTGTTACAGAAATCATACACTTGATCACAACTTTAAAAGTCCACTTTAAAAGTCCACACATGCGACACCTGACCTCATCGAAGTCGAAGAGTGATTGCTTTCACACAAGATGTTTGTAGTCTACAACTGCCACCATGCATTCATTCAGTTCAAATGTAGAATTCAAACAATGACATCACATTCCAGTTTTCCTGGATGCCCTCCTGTTTTTTTAAAACGCTTGTTCAGTGGTAATCCCCCCCCCCCCCGCATTTAACTTGGCAGTGCCAGGATGTCCAGCACAGATGTTCAAAACTATTAAGGTGTCTTGGGGCTTATTATCTGTTGGACCTCTCAGCAGTGTTTGATACCATCAATCATGGTACCACTCTGGATCACTTTCTGGGTTAGGAATGGTCTGCTGTGGTTTTGGTCTTACCTCAAAGGTACATTTCAGAGTGTGGTACTTGGGGAGTGCTACTCACCTTCTGTGTTCTGTCTCGTCCCCATGCTTTTTTAACATAAATATGAAGCTGCTAAGAGAGGTCATCCAGAGATTTGGGCTGACTAGCCACTAATACGTGGATGACACTCTGCTCTAGCTTTACTTCCATTAGATCTCAGGGAAGCTTGTGGAAACCATGACCTGGCACCCAGAAGCCATTTCAGACTCAGCCTTGACAAAATAGTGCTACTGATGGTTGGAAGGATTGACTCAGAGACTGAAATATCTCTTATTTTGGACATGGTTGTATTCCTCTTGGAAGAGAATGTTCAAAGCTCGTGGTGCCACTAGACATAGGCTTTTTGTCAGCTAACAAATAGCAGTGGTGACCAGGGACACCTTTCCCCAGCTTCGGTTAATGAGAAAGCTGCAACCCTTCTTGGGCAAAAAAGATCTTGCTAGTGTGGTGAATGCCCTGGTAGCATCTAGATTAGACTGCAGCACTGTCCTTTATGAGCATCTTCCCTTGAGGAATGTTCAGAAACTATAGTTGATATAGAATGTTGTGGCCAGACCACTGATTGGAGTCTGTATATAATTCATATCACTCCAGCCTTTTACCACCTATACTGGCTTCCAATTTGCTTCCAGGATCAATTCAAGGTGCTGGTATTGCCCATTTCCTGCTGGGGCAAGCATTAAGAACTACCTATTCTCACATGAACCTACTTGACCACTCCAGTCACCTTCAGTGGTCCTGCTTCAGGTGTCCCTACCAAATAAGGCTAGATGGGTGGCAAATTGAGAAAGGGCCTCCTTGGTCATGGAGCAAAACTCTGGAACCCCCTTTCCAAGGAGGTTCCTTTAACTCCTCTGAATCACTATTCTCTACCAGAGGTTGAAGACTCCTTTGTTTTGTTTGGTATTCCCTCACTAACTCTCATTGGCACTCCCCTCTGTGGGTCTATTTATATATTTTATTTAATTAAAATATTTTAAATATACTTGTGGCCCCACCAGGAGGCAGCAGGACATTGTGTATGTCTTCCATGGGCAGCAGAGAGTCACACAGACAGTGGTGGTGAACCTTTGGCACTCCAGATGTTATGGACTACAATTCCCATCATCCCCTGCCAGCACTGCCAATTAGCCATGCTGGCAGGGGCTGATGGGAATTGTAGTCCATAACATCTGGAGTGCCAAAGGTTCACCACCACGGAATGAGATCCTCAAAGGTCTCTTTATTGCAATGAGCCAAGTACACACAGATATCGGCACAAGGGCAATTCTCTTCATCCACCTGTTTTTTTTCCCCTTTAAAACTTCAGGGGGTTGAGGTATGCCATGGGGCAGTTCTACCAGGCCTGCTCAGGACTTACCAGGCCCCCGCTCCTCTTTTAGGTGCCGCTGCCTCCATTCTCTGTGCCATCTCAGCCAGCTCGCCTTTCTCTTCTGACATTTCCCATTTTATTTCTGGGGCTCCACCCAGGCTGGCCAAGTCCAGCCCCCTGCTGCTGTTCTCTAAGCTTTCTGCTTCTCTTAACCCCTTCCTTGCCTTCCCCAACCCAATCAAGTTTGCATACGGCTTGCCAGAGGCTCTTTCTGATCCCCACGCTCCCAGACAATGGCCTCAGTTGGCAACCCCCCCTTTCCTGCTGCTAGGTTTAGACACTGCCTGGTGGGAGGCAGAATCTCCGGAGGCAGCACGCACCCACTCCGGCTGGGGCCATCAAGCGGCTACTGCCTTCCCCAGTACTTTCCTATCCTTTTGCTCTGGAAGGGTAGCTTCCTCTGACACCTCTGTGACACAATATTTATTTGTATTTTAACATTATTTTGATTGTTGCCTGCCTTGGGGACCTTAGTTGGATGGAAAGGTGGCATACAAACTTTTAAAAAAATCTTTCCCTCTATTTCTACCTTAACTGATTAATACCTGGATTCTCAGGACCTGCCACGGCATTCATCGTGTTAGTTATAAGTACTGTTTGTGTGTGTGTGGACAAGAGCGTAGGAGCTTCCCTGCTGTTCACCTCGCGCTCAAAGCCACGGCTCATCATTATTATTATTTACTGTATTTCATAGATCACCCAATCCCCAAAGGGCTCTGGGCAGTGTACAGGAGCAAAACTCAAACCAACAGTATACAATAAATACAACTATAAAAACACATTAAAATCCCATGAAATATAACAATGACAGCATCATAATACCCACATTTGTATTTATTTGTAATTGTTTAAGATTGTAATAGGGCAGTTATGACATCACTATTGCAAAAATTAAAAATAACCACTGTTTTGGCTGCGAAGGAAAAAGTACCACTTAACTGCTTCTTCATTCCTACAAGAACTGGTAGTTAACGATTCACTCAGGAATGCCATGGATAAGATATAACAAAAAGTGATTCATCCTAAGACATAACTGCCTGAGGATGGAATTCACGGTGACAATTCACCTTCAACCAACTGCCATGCATTCTATCCCAGCATTCCAGTCCCCAACTACCCTTCTCCCCTCAAAGAACAAGACAGGCGTGGCGAGGCAATGGTGGCAAAGTGGCCACCCGCCTGGCTTGGCATAAGCCAGTGGTGGCGAACCTTTGGCACTCCAGATGTTATGGACTACAATTCCCATCAGCCCCTGCCACCATGGCCAATTGACCATGCTGGCAGGGGCTGATGGGAATTGTAGTCCATAACATCTGGAGCGCCAAAGATTCACCACCATGGGCATAAGCCCTCCCGGCCCCTTCAAGCCCTCCCCCCGCAAACTAAGCTGGATCTGACCGGGCAGTGGCAGCAAGTTGCCTCCCTCCCGGTCTGGCAGCAGGCTGGCCAGTCCCCTGTCAGCCTTCCCACTCACCCAGGAATAAGCAGGGCCTGGCGGGGAAATGGTGGCAAGCCGCCCTCCTGCCTGGCTTGGCAGCAGGCCACCAGCAGCTGCAGGAGAACAACGCTGGGCCGGGCAACTGCACCCCCCTTCTCCAACCACCGAGCAGGGGGACCCGCTTACCTCCTGTGCCTGCCCCAGTGATAACAGACAGGGCCGAGCGATGACAGAAGAGTCGGCCACAAAGAGAGGGAGTGAACCCCCAGACCAGATGGGAAGGTTGGAAGGCGGTGTCAGTCTGCAGGGAGTTTAATGGTGGTGTGACACAGAGGAGGAGGACTTTTCCAATGGAGGAAATGTTTATTGATTTTTTTTCGGTGTGTGTGTGTGTCTGTGATGGTAGCAAGCAAGTGGTCCGGTGGGTGAGCAAATGGGTCGGGGGGTGGGGGAGGGTGAATAAAGCAGCAGTAAAGCCCACTGTGGGGGGAAGAAGAAGAAGAGTTTGGATTTATGTCCCCCCTTTCTCTCCTGCAGGAGACTCAAAGGGGCTTACAATCTTCTTGCCCTTCCCCCCTCACAACAAACACCCTGTGAGGTAGGTGGGGCTGAGAGAGCTCTGAGAAGCTGTGACTAGCCCAAGGTCACCCAGCTGGCGTGTGTGGGAGTGTACAGGCTAATCTGAATTCCCCAGATAAGCCTCCACAGCTCAGGTGGCAGAGCTGGGAATCAAACCCGGTTCCTCCAGATTAGACACATGAGCTCTTAACCTCCTACGCCACTGCTTGCTTGCTCCCACCCCCCCGCCCCCCCACTTTTTAGAGCCCTTTGCATTTTCTCCCACAATGGGCTTTACTGCTAGTTATACTATGATACAAAAAAGAAGAAAAGGAAAATGGCAGGGAGAAGTAATGTCTTTAACGAATGGGGCTTACTTCTAGATAAATATATAACAGGATCCAGTTCACAGCAATAAGCATAACCTGATTTTGATGGGAATGTAGAACGCGTGGAACACGACTGGAATAGGAGTGCTACAATGCCCCAGTGGTGATCTGAGTTAACCATTCCTAGCAAAACTATTACTGCTAATTGATCTGTTGTCTAAAATGCTTGATATTTTATGATGGCTCTTTTCGATTTAAGAAAAACTGCCCGCTAATTTTTAGACTCCCCTTCTTGGTCTTTCAAAAACAAACAAAAATTAGGACTTCTAATTTTAAGCCGTCATTTGCATGCAGGCACACACAAAAGTTATGTTCAGGTTTTCATTTAGAACACGAGATTTCCGCTCACGGTATTTAAAATTATGAAACCTTCAAAAAGGATTACAGGGAGAAATAATGAGCTCTTCAAAGGTGCTAGAGATGTTCCAGCAACACCAAAAAACTCATAGGTGTTGAATGTTCACTGCACAAAACTCTTTTTGTCCCCAAGTTTAATGTAGCAACATAGAATGCACAAATGCATGCCCGTGCACAAGTTTCACAGTGGTTCTATCCAGAGGTGGGATCCAGCAGGTTCTCACCAGTTCCTGAGAGTGGGTTACTAATTATTTGTCTGTGCCGAAAGGGGGTTACTAATTGGGTCCGCTTTTCCGTCTCCACGCCCTCGCCTCCCCAAGAGGCCTACTGCCTTTGAACGTGAAGGTTCGATATAGCAATTGCGACTAATAATGTAACTCCCTGAACTGGGTTAATCCCTTTCAGGTACTGCAATTCACGGATTCTCAGCCTTTCGTACCTTTTATCTCACCAGTCTCTATCAAAGAGCATGTGTGTTTCACCATTGCTGTGTTCAGATTTGTGAGCTGGTGCATTTTCTATAATGTGCTGATGATTTAGAAATGACCTGGTGCAAAATAAATTTTTGGGGTTGTGGTGGGGTGGCTGCCCATGGGGGGGGGGGGGAATCCAACTCAGGTTTTGCCCAGGGCTCAGGTTTGCCTAGGTACGCCTCTGCCCCCTTTGCTGAGGGGGGCGGGCTGGCGAGGGAACCTGTTACTAAAAATTTTGGATCCCACCACTGGTTCTATCCCCATGAAATGCGTTTGTATGAGCACAAAATACTGTCAACGGCTGTGTGTGTAAACTAGCCATTTTATTAAAGCCCCTGAGAAAGAGCGTTCTCACGATTCACACACTTGTGAGAGGACAAAAAGGGCCAGAATCGCTGCTCGTGACTGCATGGAAACACGAGCTGGCGCAGCCTGCCTCCTCACAGCGACGCTTTGCTGGGCACAAGCATTTCAACGTTTTTCCAGATATAGCTCAAGAGGACGGTTATAAATGGACTGTGCTCAGTGCACTGAAGGCACAGCATCCTCCCCCTGTGTTTTATCAAGCGTTCTAGGATGGCGGAGGATACTTTGCTTCCAATGTGTGTGCCAAATTAGGACAGCCGGAGCACAAACAAAGACATTCAAGGTGGCTGTCACTCAGCTATCCAACTCTGGGCCCTTCGACACTCACCGTCATCAGTCAGAGAGAGGGGGCAGAAGGAAAACAACCGGATGCAGTCCTGCAGGGCCTGCAAGATGGAGCTGTTCCAGGGGTCTGCAACCTGCGGCTCTCCAGATGTTCGTGGACTAATATTCCCATCAGCCCCTGCTAGCATGGCCAATTGGCCATGCTGGCAGGGGCTGATGGGAATTGTAGTCCATGAACATCTGGAGAGCCGCGGGTTGTTCTGCCAGGCTTATGGTTGAGGCAGCAACCGCATACGCCCTTGAATGGCCTTCCCCGCCTCCATCTTTTCCCCTCCTGCCTGCGGCCTAGAGAACATGAATTTTGTAACACTGAGTGTCACTCACCAACAGGTTTTAGGATAAACTGTTGACTGTGGATTTTAACTCTTGTTTTATAATATTTGTATATTGGTATATTGTTGTATTTTTTTTTTGCTGTTGGAAGGGCAGCCTATAAATATCATAAATGAAACTTCCTTACAGTCAGACTGGTGTAGAATGGGTGTGGGCTCAAACTGGAAAACAGGTCATATTCAGACTGTCTAGGATACCCGGCGTCCCCGAAAATAAGCCCTAGCGTGATTTTTTGGGATTTTGGGAGGATGCTTGAAATATAAGCCCTACTCCAAAAATAAGCCCTAGTAATAATATTCCCCGGCGCAGCTGATCTGGTCACATGGGGGAGTGCAAAATCATGGAAAAAAAATAAGACATCCCCTGAAAATAAGTCCTAACGCATCTTTTGGAGCAAAAAGTAATATAAGACCCTGTCTTATTTTTGGGGAAACACGGGTAGCTATCTCTTCTGGACATGGAAAGACTTTCAAATGTTGTCAACAGAATTTCCATGACTCAAGTCAAGCGGTTGGTTTTAAAAGTCTGTTCAGGTTTAAGTAAGTTTTGGCATGCCATGCAGTATAAGGGGGGAAATAGTATGGGGCTACTGCTTAAGAAACACATCCAACTAAGATACACACACACACACACACACACACACACACACACACACACTCACACACACACAGGGAAGCAGACCAAGGTTCTATAGAACAGGGCCTAGGTGTCCAGCCTTTGATGATCTCTTCCCTACCTTTTGTGCAGCAAGGTGGAGAGCTGTCCTCTGGCTACAATCAGCTTTATTTACATCTATTCCCGTCTTCAGCAAAGCCTCGGCACAGTCCAATCTATCGGCCAACACACAGTACATGAGTGGCGTTCTCCCAAATTGGTCCTCTTTGTCTTTCAGATCTGGGTTTTCTGCAACAATGGGAAAGTCAGTAGTAATGTTGGGCTTAGGGAAGATTGATTACACGTGGACATTTTCTGCAGCACACAAACAGTGCACAAGAAAAATAAAGCTCTCCCATTTGGATCCCTCCGCGTTGCTTCTGTTTGCACCCTTTTCCCTGGTGGTGGTGGGTGGGCTAGAACTCCAATGTGCAGCACATTCCTCCGGGGCAAGCAGCTCCCACTCACTCAATACAGGCCTTTTAAATGAGCTGAAAACCACCTAGCTCCAGACAAAAGCACTCTGCGGAGGTGGACCACCTGTGCCCAACTGGAATAAAACAATATTCAGCAGCCTAAAATGGTATTCATGAAACAGACTAGAAGCAGATCGCAGAACAATTGAAATAGATTCAACTCCTCAGTTAAACACTTGTGTTAAAAGAAAGGTTCTGTCCTGGCGCCTAAAGGATAGTCGGGTGGAGGTTAAGTAAAACGTGGCTTAGGAACAAGATATTAACTGGCAGGCTAAGCAGCATTGGGAGGATCCTTCAAGCAGCCACCTTGCACCAGCAGGAAAAATGTCTTGACAAATAAATACATTTTAGAAATTACCCCTCCCCCCAGGCTCAAATATCCAGCTGGTTGGGGGTAAAGTGTAGAGGATTGGGGAAGGCAATGGCAAACAATTCATAAATTCAGGCCCCCTCACACAAGCAGAACTTACCCAAGGTTGTTGGCTCTGCAGTGAGGTTTTCCCACCCACCCACCCCCATTTACACAGTATTCCTGTCGGGCTGAGCTGCCATTTTGCCTGCCCCCCTCCCTGTGCTTCCTGGTTATTTCGGCTACCTCCAATGGGGAAGGTTGCCTGCCACCTTTTGGGGGGGGGGGGGAATGGGCAACAGATAGACCTACATTATATAAGTAAAAAAATCAAAAAGCCCCACTGCTTCTCCTAAAATGCCGGCCAGAGGAGTGGGCGAAACTACCGTTTTGTGGGGGAAGGCAAAGAGGCGTGGGAAAACTCGAAGGAAGCTGCACGCAGGCTGATTCCCTTCACTCTCCTGGCTGAAACTGTGTGGAGAGTCTGATCTACAGTGCAGTGAGTTCTGAAGAGGGGGAAAAGTCTGTGCAACTGAGAATCCAACTCAACAGGAATGTACATTAATAAGAAGAAGACCACATGTGTGTTAATGGCCATAGTCTGCCTAGTTACAGGGGTCTGCAACCTGCGGCTCTCCAGATGTTCATGGACTACAATTCCCATCAGCCCCAGCCAGCATAGCCAATTGGCCATGCTGGCAGGGGCTGATGAAGTATGATCCCTGAACATCTAAAGCTAACCCACAGGAGTTGAACAGACCCCCCCTAATAGCTCAATGTGATGGTGTGTACAAAGATACAAAGATAGTTACAAATTTACCTGTAGCTATCTGGAGACTTTTAAAGGAAAAAAAAAAAAAAAACAACAACTGAATGGAAAACTCCTAAGTGATAGCCTTTTAGCTGTGCTATAGAGAGTGTCTTAACCTACTGCATCTGTGTATGAACTTTTCCAGTTGCACAGTGGCCGGATAGAGGAGCTCTTAAGTGGTTGATCACTACTGCACAGAGGATTAATCGACTTCGCCCTCTCCCCTCGCTTGGAAGAACTCTATAATTCCGAGAAGCCCTAAAAAAAGCCCAAAATATTCTGAGAGACCCGTCTCATCCAGCACACTCTCTTTTTGAACTGTGACCATCCGGCAGACGATACACAGGTCTATCAAAACTAGGACAAAGAGGCTTAGAGACAGCTTCTACTCTAGAGCTGTGGCTAGGCTAAACTCTGCGGCTTCATGTTGATGTGCTTGGGGCTGTGTAGGGATGGGTGGAGGAAGGGGAAAGTGAGGATGGGGTGTGAGTCTGAAATTGTGTGCATCGAGGAATGCTGCTGTAAATTTCGTTGTGCGTGCACAATGACCATAAAATGCTTATGGTGTGACATCACCCCATGGGTCAGTAATGATCCGGTGCTGCAACAAACTCATGTACACTTTCTGCTTTAGAGGAGAAAAGCAACGTGACAATAGCAAGCTACATCACAGCTACTGAACTAGACTGAGAAATAAAAAAAAGAACGGAATACTCTTGGAATAAACATGTAGACAGGCTCGGAGGATCCTTAAGCACAATTTGGGTAGGCTGAACAGAATGGAAAAATAAAGAGCCCAAAGCATCCATCTCCCAATGCATTCACATCGAGAACCAAGCAGAAAGACAGTACATCTCTCTACCACCGTGTCATATGTTCAGATACTTTCCTTACCTCGTGCTGACCATTTAAAAAAAATAGGTTCACTACTAGCAAAGCCAAGACCTAGCTAATTTTAGGCCATGTGGGTAAGTGACTTTGTTGGACTCTTTGACGCACCCATGAGCTAATTCAACACAGTTAACAGTAAGTAAAGGAAAGGTTCATACAATTTCACATATTTAAATGTATAAATATTACATATTTACTGACCCGCACAGTTGGACATACCCTGTTTCCCCGAATATAAGACATCCCCTAAAAATAAGACATAGTAGAGGTTTTGCTGAAGTGCGAAATATAAGGCATCCCCCAAAAGTAAGACATAGCAAAGTTTTTGTTTGTAAGCATGCCTGACAAACAGAACACAGAAAAATAAGACATCCCCTGAAAATAAGACATAGCGCATCTTTGGGAGCAAAAATTTATATAAGACACTGCCTTATATTCGGGGAAACACGGTACTTAGCAGAAATAGAGACAATTTCAGAACCCGTTCCTCCTCCCGGTACTTTTGTTAAGCTCGCTGTTCAGCAAAACTGTTTGGTAACAACGGAGCAAGAAGCCTTGCTCTCTTCTCAACATGAAGTCTGCAGAACACATTTAGCATTATTAACCTAATTAGTGACTAGCAAACCCCCTTCACAATTCCTGACAGAATGTGCTAAATATTTAAATATCAGAGCCAATTTTCCTGCGAGATGCATTGTTAGCAGAGCATAACAGCAGGGCCGAATCCAACACCAGAAATAAGTTAAGCAAAGATTCGTGCACATTCCCACAACTTCCTGTACTGTTCCTCCTCAATTATTTTGCAGATAGTATCTGCCAACATATCTGTCCAGATGGACATTGTTACCAGAAATAAGGAAAAAGTCAAGAGACCATATGCAGCTCAACTTTATCAAACTCACTGTACGGCAAAACTGTTTGCTGATGACAGGTATGGAATCTCTATCTGTCCATTTCAAAGTGAGCCAGAGACACTTCCAATGAGTTTGACAGAAAAGGCACCCACAGGCTTTTCTTCTCAGTGAAGGAGATAACAATGCCTCTACAGTAACTGAAGAAAGAGCCTCTCTTCATGAAAGGGATGCCAGTCTCCAGGTTGTGGCTGGAGATCTCCTGCTAGTACAACTGATGTCCAGCAACAAAGATCAGTTTCCTCTGGAACTGGTGCCATAGGGCATGGTACTATACCCGCTGCAGTCCTTCCTCTCATCAAACCCTACGCTCCTCCAGTTCAGCTCCTAAAACCTCCATGAAGCTCCAGTCCAGGGATGGCCAACCTATGATGCTCCAGATGTTCAAGGACTACAATTCCCATCAGCCCCTGCCAGCATGGCCAATTGGAATTGTAGTCTATGAACATCTGGAGCACCACAGGTTGGCCACCGCTGCTCTAGTCAGTAACACTGGTTTTCTACAGAAGAAGAAGAAGAAGAAGAAGAAGAAGAAGAAGAAGAAGAAGAAGAAGAAGAAGAAGAAGAAGAAGAAGAAGAGGAGGAGGAGGAGGAGGAGTTTGGATTTATCTCCCCCCTTTCTCTCCTGTAGGAGATTCAAAGGGGCTGACAATCTCCTTGCCCTTCCCCCCTCACAACAAACACCCTGTGAGGTGGGTGGGGCTGAGAGAGCTCGGAAGAGCTGTGAAAAGCCCAAGGTCACCCAGCTGGCGAGTGTGGGAGTGTACAGGCTAATCTGAATTCCCCAGATAAGCCTCCACAACTCAAGCGGCAGAGCTGGGAATCAAACCCGGTTCCTCCAGATCAGAGTGCACCTGCTCTTAGCCACTATGCCACTGCTGCTCATTCTTGCTGGTATAATCTTAATATTTATAACCAGGTGAAGATTTTGTTTTTAGAATCATAACTTTTCCAATAAATTTTACAGTTACATCAAAATTGCTGATTTAATTATATTATTAGAAATATATATTGTCGAAGGCTGCACGGCCAGGGTCTGGTAGTTTTTGCTCCTAACATTTCACCTGCCTCTGCGAGATGCTTCTGAAGATGCCAGCCAGAGATGCGGATGAAATGTTAGGAACAAAATGCGGACGAAATGTTAGGAACAAAAACTACCAGATCACGGCTACCCAGCTCGGAACAACCACAACAGCCTATTAGAAATGCATAGATAGATAATTATGAAATTATTGCATGGTGAAATTATGAAATTATTGCATAGATAGATAATTATGAAATTATTGCATGAATAAAACCTTTGGTTTTATTCAGGCCATCAGGCCAAGCATTTCTTTGCTGCAATGTTTGCATCTCGCACAAATTTAAGAACCCATAGGTTGAGAAACTTCATTCCTAAACTGGGTCTCTTTTATAGCCTGTTGTCATTATAGATTTTCTCCTCCAGGGGGAAAATAATACACACAAAGATCCCAAGACTTGTGGAGTAGTCTGCTCAAAAGGTTTCAGTTTCAATGTTACTGCTTGCCCTTCCCTCACCCTGAGCTCCTTGTGCAGATCTATTCCACTCAAAAAAAATCTTCTATTCATTGGACACCTTGAAACTTATCACTTAAAGGCTTGATTCAGTGTACATAGACTTGCAATGGAACAATGGGAACAATGGGATTAAAGTCTTTGTATGTTTATTTTATAACATTTTTTACTATGAAGAAGAGGCATACTATCTCTGCAGACACAAATTCACAGTTTTGAGGACAGCATTTATCGTAATATCTTCTAGATGCCCAAAATAATCTTAGGCAAACCTCTGGAAGAGCATGACATTATAAAGGATTTGTGGAATTATTGGAATTTAAGTGTTGCATGAATATACAGTCTCACGTTAGATAATTAAAAACTAATCCTGATTTCATGATGAATAACCTTGGACTATACCATATTTTTCCAAAAATAAGACAGGGTCTTATATTAATTTTTGATCCAAAAGATGCGTTAGGACTTTTTTTCAGGGGATGTCTTATTTTCTGTCCCGTAAATCCCCATGCGTTGACCCAGGAATCGAAGCTGCGCCAGGGAATCTGTAACTAGGGCTTAATTTTGGAGTAGGGCTTACATTTCAGGCATCCTCCAAAAATCCTGAAAAATCATGCTAGGGCTTATTTTCAGGGTAGGTCTGACTGCACAGGGAGGCCATTGAAATTCACAAACACCAAGACAACTTCAACAAGAAAGAAGAGACTCTGAAAATTCACAAAGCTTGGCTACCAGTACTTAAAAAATGGACTGATAACCCCATCCACAATACAATGCACTCAATTACACCTTTGCATAGCAGGTTCCACCCAAACACTTACTGATTGGTTCCCCACCCTGGGACATGGACCATATACCCCACTAAACTTTCCCTTCTCACTAGACACAGTGTAATACACCTCTGAAGACGCCAGCCACAGATGCAGGCGAAACGTTAGGAACAACATCTACCAGACCATGGCCACACAGCCCGGAAAACCCACCACAACCAGTTGAATCTGGCCGTGAAAACCTTCGACAATAGTATGGTTAACATTGTTTCTATTTCCTGATGCCTAGTACTTGTAAGATATAATCTCCACCCTGCGGAGTCTAGGGCATGGCCACTGTTTCCTTGTTTCATCACAAGAGAATTACTATTGTGTTCTATGTTGGAAGGAATTTTAAAGAGGCAATAGTATCTACACTCCACATTTAGAAACTCCCTAATAGCTGTGCCATAAAAAGAAGCCAGAACTCACACAGAATGACTGTGAAACATGAATTAACTGGACCTGTTCAGTAAGGACTGTTTTACATAAATCTAAATATTGCCCTAACCTCAACTCTGCTCAGATTCTTTTTTAATAAATAAAAGCTACCACGTTGGTAGAAGCAAGAAAAAAAATATTAATTCTATTTTCATTCAACATATTGGAATGAAAATAGAAACAAAAAAAGAAACTTGCCGTTAAACTCCCACTAATTAGAATTGATCCCTGTGTATTAAATAAAGCTGCACTTGATTAATCTACCAATTACAGTGACTGAAATTTACAACCATACACATTATTACTTTTAGAAAGTAATCCCGGCTCAAGTAACAGGCTCCAGTTTGCACAGTCAGATTCTTTTTAACTATGTCCATCAAAAGAACATTCCTCCGCTTCAAACGGGCGGTTCCTTACCTTGCTTCTATAGTTATTCTGTCCCTTTGCCACTCTATACTACCTGGTTTCACCTGCTTCCATTCCAACTTTTCTAATTTTATTGCTCAACATACCGTATATACTTGCGTATAAGTCGACCCGCATATAAGTTGAGGCACCCAATAATACCTAAAAAAAACTGGGAAATTTTATTGACTTATGTATAAGTCAAGGGTGGGAAAGGTCCATTAGGAGGCAGGGTGCTGAGAAGGCAAAGGAGCCACAGCTGGAGGAAAGGAGCGCCCCAGAAGTCTTTGGGAGGCTTTTTAAGGAGGGGCGAGGCGGGCGTGTGCGAATCTGGGGAGAGGGAAAGCGGCTGAAGGCAGGAGAAAGCAAAACAGAGAATGCCTCGTCCCCCTCACTAACTCACGCTTTCTTTCTTGCAGGCTCTAAGCTTGGTTTCAGGGAAGCTGCTGCTTGGGGCAGCCTGTCTCTATGGTTTTCTTAAAAGGGCAATGCTCCAGCATGTGCTCCCCGAGCAGCAGCTTCCCTGAAGTCAAGCTTTAGACTTCCCCCACAAAGCAGTAGGCCCTTTGTCATAGCCTTTCATAACTTTACCTAAGCTTTACCTAACCATACAGTCTCAGTATAAATGGCATACAAAATCATGGTTTCATAATCATTGCAATCATCAGAATGCAGGCCATTCCAGTTCTCTTTGAACAAGGAAGAGGTCAATCCGGACACTGTGTACAAGGGGAGGATAGGGGCAGACAGAATATCCTGGCTTGCTCTTGCTACAAGCAATATTAGCTCGTTTGCGATGTCTTAGTGTGGCTCATGACACTGCAAATCAGCTGAACATGACAGCGGCCGCATATTACATGCAGAGTCAGATCACTGGAGGAAGCACAGCCCTAAAGTGGAAATCACATCTGGCTTACATGGCAAAGCAATTAAGCATGCAGAAAACATTTTCATATTTGACCAATAGGGAAAAGAGGTTACTTGATAGGAATCACCGCCACTTCCTCCTACACATAAATTTTCTCTCTCGCACACACACTTGAGACACAACAATGCATTGGATGCTATTTCAGAGAGTTAGTTGTACATCTGCTTATTTAACATTTCTATAACATGCTCTCAAAACACATTTTTGTGAAGAATAAAATATAGCAAAATTAAAGCCTGTTAAAAACATTTTTTAAAAGTTGTCAACAAATAAAACTAACACACAGAGCAAAAATCACTCAACCAGACTGAAGGACAAAAAGCAAAAGACATGAATGCTACGCAAGGTTTAATCTTGTTACCTCAAGTAGCATTCATATTTTTTGCTTTTCGTCCTTCAGTTTGAGTGCTTTTTACTCTATGTTTTAACTTTGTCTGCACTTCAGCTCTCCTTGTTAATGAATAAAACTAAACTGTTAAATATACCATGTTAATTTCTTTGAATATGTATCCATTTCAAACTAAAACATAATAAATTGATTTCTTTGTAAGTTTAAACCTGTATCCATGTATCGGGTGTACATCTGTAAGTATATTGAACAGAACAAAGTCAGACATGTCCTACCATTTCTCCCAGAATAAGGTCTTTTCTTAAATCAAGTTCCCCCACAGTGTCAATTTTGCATTAAAATTTCTGGTAAATGTAGCCAAGTCTTTTGTTAAGAATCTTCAGTTTCAAATATCACCTAAACTCCTTGGATTCCATGTTTCATGTTCTACCAAGAGAGCAGAGATTAACTCTGAGTTCTACGTACGGTCCAGATCTGGGCAAATTCTAATCTAATCCTCTCACCCCATGCCTTGGTCCTTTCAATGAAGTACTAAAGAGGTGGACTCTAACACTTTAGGGGAGTACGGTGGTTTGCGATTGGAAGCCAGAAGAGTTCTTTCTGATACCTCAATTAGATCTCTTCAGTGGTGGGATCCAAAAATTTTAGTAACAGGTTCCCATGGTGGTGGGATTCAAACTGTGGCGTAGCGCCAATGGGGCTGGGCGGGGCACGATGGGGGCGTGGGCGGGCATTCCGGGGGCGGGGCATTCCTGGGCGGGGTTGTGGCAAGGACGCAGCCACTGCGCCGGTCCTTGGGCGGGAAACGAATGCACGCAGGCGCAGGCTGCCACGCACGGCGGTGCACCTCCTGCTAGACTGCTTCAAGTTCTGCGCGCTACTGCTGAGAGGAGGGGCGTAACTAAGGCAAAAATCACGTGGCAAAATCACCAATTAGTAATCCCCTCTCGGCACACACAAATAATTAGTAGCCTACTCTTGAGAACCTGTGAAAGCCTGCTGGATCCCACCTCTGGATCTCTTCCCTATAATGCAAGTATTTATATTTCATGTACTCTACTTTGCTGTTTTTAAAATTGCCTCCAAGCTCAGACCTCTGCTTGTGGCACAGCTCTCATGAGTCCTCCCTCATTCGCTCATGTGACCCAAAGCTTCCTGTTTTGTCCAACTTCAGTTTGCTGTGATGTCCAAATACAGAGCCCTGGGCAAGTTGCTTTGGCTGGGCACAGAAACATAAGAAACAGAGGTGAATGTATATTAAAGCAACTTTTAAAATCTGTGCATGCATCTGGGCATGTATTTTTATTTGTAATCTCTGGAATTGCTGCTATAATGTATTTTAATGAATTTTAATGTTTTATCGTTATATTCTATTTATGAGACCTTATACTGTATTTGTTTTATGTCTCATTGTACACCGCCCAGAGCCCTTCGGGGGTTGGGCGGTTTATTAAGCCGAATAAAATAATAATAATAAAAGAATAAAAGAATTCTTTATAATTCAACCAATCCTAGCCAGATATTTTTGAATTTTGGCCAAATTGTACCATTTACCAAGTAAACCCTGCATGTTGCATTCCATACTGATAAGATAAATGAAGCTGATTTTATTATGAAGAAAAAAATTTAGGCTTTCTAATGATAGAAGGCTTACACAACAAAGCCATCTGAACCATTCAACTAATATCATGGCTGTACAATAATAGACTCAGGCACAGCCAAGCCTATTTTCCCTGTTATTAAAACCAGTCCTCCCATCCTACAGTCAAACAAGAACAGTTAGACAGGGAGCCCCCAAAACAAAGGAAAGGCCACACTGGGCCCAGCCTCAAAAGGAACATTTCTTTTACCTGCGATTTGCTTTAGAAGAGTACTCTTGTGTCCGTTAACAGCAGCAGCATGAACCTGAGATGCTAGTGAAGAACCGCTGAACCCAGTCTCAGAAACATTCATACTCCTCTTCAAGAGTTCCCAGAACAGGCCTGTGAGAATATAGTAATAATTAGAGTGGAACTTTTTCCAGAAAGGAAGAAGCAGTTTGATTTACTTGAGGTTGGATTTGGTGTCAACATAGCTGTTCTTACCAGATTTTCATTATGTGAATTTTGCCATTTTAAGCAGTTAGACCTTTACAAACCCACTTGCTCTACTGAAGATTGCATTGCCTTTTCTAATTTTTAATTTTAAAAAGCCTGAGTCTTTTAGATGAATTTTACACAATGACGGGACTGTCTCAAAGACAGACGTCAAACCAGAATCACTGCTCTAATTCTAATGCAAGTGGACATCTATTTCCCGTTCCTTACACATGCTTGGATATCATTTAAATGACTGCACTGAAAATGTTAAACTTAACAGGACGCATATTTTTTCAGGATTTGTGGGGAGAGATAAGCAAGGCATTCAGTGATGAGACAAATCCCTGATTCAAAAATATTCTACCACATGGCGATAAACTGCAGTGGGAAGAATAAAACTCTGGGAGAACGTTTTTGTTGTCAGGAGACAAGGGCCATCAAGTCCAAGGGCCATCAAGTCCAACCCCCTGCCATGCAGGAACACACAATCACAGCACTCCTAACATATGTTCATCCAGCCTCCTGCAGCAGGCTCTCCAGGGCCTGGGGAGGGCAGGAGCCAGCCTGCAGGGAGGCCAGGGGGGGTGGGACTTGGCAGCATGCGGCTTGGGTGGGCACCCCGACAGTAGGCAGGCTCCTGCCCTCCCCAGCAAACCCTGGTGGGGGAGTGGGAGCCAGAATGTGGCCCTGGTGACTAGCTTGGCGGGGCCCGGTGCCCCCCACATGATGAAACGCCGTGCATCCTGCCACTGGGCCCCTTCCGACACTTTGATCTTTCACCCCGCTACAACTGATCCCAATGGCACCTGGAAATGTTCGAGCATACACAATCAAGGTCACAACTAGACTGTTGCTCATGAAAGTGTATAAGTGAGGTGGCAGCATGATGTCACAACTCTGATGCTAACATGCTATTGGCCCACTGTCCCCCTCCCCATTGACTCAAAACAAATCTCAGCTGACTACAAGTGAGTACTTCTCAGTTTTCTTCCATAATAATTGCTGGTTCAGTACATGGCTGTACAAAAAGGGAACACAGGGATTCTACAACATTCCACAGGTAAGTGGAAAAGTTTAGAACAATAAATATTTCATAGAAGTGAAGAAGAAGAAGAAGAAGAAGAAGAAGAAGAAGAAGAAGAAGAAGAAGAAGAAGAAGAAGAAGAAGAAGAAGAAGAAGAAGAAGAAGAAGAAGAAGAAGAAGAAGAAGAAGAAGAAGAAGAAGAAGAAACGAACTGGAATGAATGATCTCCTGCCTTTTATTACTCTCGCCTGAATATTGGAATAGAGGTATTGACAAAAAAGGAACCAGTAAGCAGTGTTTGTGAGTGTATGTATAACAGTTATGAGAGTAGATTAGATATGACAGATAGACAGATAGATGAGTCAGCCTTATGGATAATATGGCCCTGGAACCCAGAGAGGGCCTTCCATCATAGAAAGCCATTCTGCATCTCTCAGGGCAGGAAAAGTTTTAGCCATCTGCCCAATTGCCTAACTTTTTGAGTCCAGTTTGTGGCCTACCAGAAGGAGAAAGAGACAAGTCAGCAATTAGAGAAATACCTCTCCACATGCTTATCATAATTGCACTATTTTCTCCACTTAATTGTGGTGGATAGAATCTGTGGTAAGAGGATCACCATTTCTTTAAGAGCTGACTTTCTAGTTGTTCCAGAATCTAATGCAGCCTGTGTCCTAGTAGTAATTTCGTAGTAATTTGGCATACAATTGGCCAGAAACCACCAAAAGGCTGATTGGTCTATAGTTAACTGGCAGATTGTGATCACCTTTTTTAACCAAGGGGATAATAGTGGCATTTATCCAAGAGGAAGGGACCTGACCCGAGTTATTCACCATAGTGAATAGGGTGGCTAATAGGGAAGACCATTAATCGATGAACAATTTATTGATTTCAGCTGGGATGCCATCGGGAGCAGGTGCTTTGTTAGATTTAAGATCATTAATTGTGGGCAGATCTGTTCCCTGATCCAGTAAAATTTTAAATGCTATTTAGGTTCCAAATGCCAACTGTGCCTCAAGCTTTGAAGACTATGATGCTGGAGGCATTCGTCTATTGTTCGCCTGAGCTTATTTCAATGTCACTATGACACTTTACAATGTGACTGTTCTCAAAATAACAATCAAAAACTTGGAGAAAGTAAAAAGGAAGATAAAATACATTGTCATTTTCAGGTTGCTCACAGCATTGGTTTTGATTGCTATTCAAATTTAAAAGGCAAATTCCTTCAGATACCAAAGAAAAATAAACGTTCCAAGGTCTCTGTGGTTTGTGCAAATGTGGTCTCCTTGTAACGTACACATTTTCCAAATAAATAAACCCTGCCCTCTTTTAAAATTTACGGATTATCTACATTATTTACACTGCAATCCTAAACATACAGGCTTGGAATGGAAACCCTATTTCCATTCGTAGGACTAACTTCTGAGGAAAATAAGGTTAGGACTGAGTTGTAAAAAACCCCCAAAGAAGCAGTAATGTTGTCTAGGATTTATCAGTTTATTCCTGACTTGTTCCAACTTCACTAAATATTTGCATGTATATTTGTGAATTAAGGTGAGTTTCCACCATACTGTATTACGGATATGTGTGCATCCTGATACAATTAACGAATCCAAGAACAAGCTCTCACATTTCCATCAAACACACAAGCAGTCTTCATTCGCCAGGCATAACAGGGCACCACTGCCAGGATACTAGACTTGGCGACCACAGATGTGGATTCAAATCCCTTCCGAGCCTAGCCATTTACAAGCCAGGTGTGATCAAAGGTGTCTTGGCCTTTGAGGCAAAACAATTCCAAATGGTGACCCTCCCAGCTTCTTGTGGCGAAAGGGGACACGGGGTTGCCAATTTCCAGGTTGGGTCTGAAGACCTCCAAGAATTATAATTTGTCTCCAGATGACAGAGAAAATAACTACTTTGGAAAGTGGACTGTTAGGTCTCGAACCTTGAAACAATAAATGAACTCTGGGTTGTTGATCAGCAGCCTTTATTGATAGGCAACGAAGCACCCAGCTTGTAAAAAGCAGTTCTGGTGAACTTGGCTTTTGCTATCCCCTTTATTCAGAAACAATCCCCCCTCCTGTTTTCCCAAAGAATTTGAGAAAGAGTTACTTCAAAGCTGAGACGCCCCAAGGTTGGCGACAGAAGAAGAAGAGTTTGGATTTATACCCCACCTTTCTCTCCTGTAAGGAGACTCAAAGGGGCTTACAAACTCCTTTCCCTTCCTCTCCCCAGGTGGCTTTATCTCTAAAGCCACCTGACCTCCTGCCCCCACAGAGCAATGGAAACATCCCATTTCCCATGGGAGCAGAAGGTGTCGGGGTAAGCCTTGTTATCTACAAAGCGTATGAAACCATAAAGAAGAGATCAAGGGAAGAATGTCCCATTACAGCAGTGGTAACATATAGCAGGCTGAATACATACCGTGTTTCCCTGAAAATAAGACAGTGTCTTATATTAATTTTTGCTCCCAAAGATGCGCTATGTCTTATTTTCAGGGGATGTCTTATATTTCCGTGTTCTGTTTGTCAGGCGTGCTTCCAAACAAAAACTTTGCTACGTCTTACTTTTGGGGGATGCCTTATATTTTGCACTTCAGCAAAACCTCTACTACGTCTTATTTTCTGGGGATGTCTTATATTTGGGGAAACAGGGTATATCTTGTAGCGATTACATTGAGCCAGGAATGCATCTCAACCAACCAGATACAATCACCGCCCATATATTTTGTAGCAACTGCATTGAGCTAGGAATGCATCATGGTGGCAAACCTTTGGCACTCCAGATGTTATGGACTACAATTCCCATCAGCCCCTGCCAATTGGCCATGCTGGCAGGGGCTGATGGGAATTGTAGTCCACAACATCTGGAGTGCCAAAGGTTCGCCACCACTTCTCCTTTTCAAACCCCACCCTCCTCAGGCCCCACCCACAACATTGTTTTATCATTGTTGTCTAGGAGTTTCCCTACCCAGAGTTGGCAGCCCTGGTGAGAAAGCAACATCTTACTCTGCTCCTGCATCCCTGCCTTATACCCTTCCAAACTCCTTCCCCAAATTTCCAGAAATTTCCCAATCCCGAATCAGCCTGAGGAAAGCTATGCCAGCCAACCTCTCACAGCAGAAGAGGGGATTCGAACCCAGGTCTCGCCAGATCCTGGCCTAACCACCGCCCGGAAAGATGCAACCAAGGCAGACGACCCCCGCCGGAATAACGGGAAAGTGCGACGCCCTGACTTCGGACGGTGGCAGCCGCCATAGGGCGGCCGGAGTCCTGAGGGGACCTAGAGGGAATCGTTCCCAGACCACCACCCACCTCCGCTCCGCTCCCGCCTATTTTACCTCAGCCGCCTCCGAACGCGTCTCGCCCCACTTTGGTCAACCCCCGGTGCATGACGGGAACTCCGAAAGTTTCCCCCATCCCAGAAACTTGCCCGCTCTTTCGCGGCAGGCGCAGGCAGGGGTGTCGTTCCACCTGTGGCCGGAGGTGTCGCTCGTCTAACCGTGGACAGGGCAAACCCGTTCTGCTAAAAAAAAAAACTACACTTCCCGGCGTGCCTCCCTGACAGCCCCGCCCCCGAGAACCCGGAAGTGTGCGCTTCAGCCTCTGCCAGAGGGCGGGCGGTAGGGGTGCAAGCGAGGCCGGGCTCCTCCCTTCCCCGTCGGTGCGACTCGCCCGCCGCGGTGCAGCTTCCTCAGAGGCCGGCGGAGTGAGGAGACCGGGAGCCCCCCTCCCCTTCAGCCTCCGCCATGAGAGCCGTCGCCATCTTCCCCGAGCCCGGCCGCCTTCTCCTCCTGTTGGTGAGTCGGGGGGCGGGGAGGGTGGGGAGGACGGGCCCGCGGAATGGGGGCTGTGGGGAGAAATGGGGTGGTCGGGGGGGGGGCAACGGTTGGTTGGGGGTCCTCCGGTCGGGGGGGGCGGGGCGAGGCAGGTGGCCCGGCTGTGTCGGCCGCCCCAGTGGCTGTTGTGGCTTAGCCTGATAGGCTGCCCCGGAATCGGTAGCCGGAGGCTGGGCATCCTCGAGAAGCCCCCCCCCCCCGCCTTAAGAGACTCCTCTGTGGCCTCCGCTTTGCCCTCCTTCGAGTCCCCCCTCTCCATCCTGGCGGGAAACGTGTGGAAGAGAGACACGTGTCTGTGCGGGGCTTTTGGGGGATGTTTGTCTTGAGGGTGTGGGCCTTTGGTGCCGCCCTTTGTCCCAGGGCTGGCCCTCGGGAGCTTTCTGACACATGTTCTTTGCCTCACGCCGTTTCCACCCTGCCGGGCTGGAGATGGGGATTAAGCCACAAGTGGAGCCCTTTCCCAGTCCTGCCATCCCAAGTTCTTTCAATCTCCCGGCTTTCATGTGTGTGAATTCGATACCTGGCTCTGAGAAGCTTCCATTTACGTCTGAACAACACAAAAATGTGACAGAAAGCATCTTAGCATGTGGAACACCCAAATAAAACCCACTGTTTTCAGTATCAGCACAGTTTTCGGTCTCTTTCACTAATTTTGTGTTCTGAGATGCGCGACTGAAGTGGTTTCTATCCTGGGACTGGTCCGGCTGTTGCGTTACATCTAAAAGGCACAATGTGTACGTGTGCTTGTTTGAAACTGCCAGAAAGGACAGGCTTGGTCACATCGGGAAAATGGAGTCTTAAGAGTGGTGCAGGGAACCTGCTGAGTTCCATTTCTCAAAGAAGGTGCACCTGCAATATCCACGTCAGCCTTGTTTGACCTTTGTGACTTAAGGAAGACTTGTGCCTTTGCCTGTATCTCTTCTGTGGACTTTGCAGCTGTGTTGTTAAGAAATTTGGGCCATGGGAAAACACAGAGTTGCACAGGTTGTTTCCATGAAAAACTTCATCCTTGGCAAAAGACTATGTGGAGGTGGAATATTCAAGAGTAGAGTAGATCTTAAAATAAGTTTCAAGCTTTGATTACAAAAAGGGAGAATGTATTGTTGAAGGTTTTCACAGCCGGAATCACTAAGATGTTGTGGGTTTTCTAGGTTGTATGGCTGTGTTCCAGTAGCGTTTTCTGCTGACATTTCGCCTGCATCTGTGGCTGGCATCTTCAGAGGATCCTCTGAAGATGCCAGCCACAGATGCAGGAGAAATGTCAAGAGAAAATGCTACTGGAACCCAGCCTTACAACTCGGAAAACCCACAACACTCTAAAAAGGGAGTTGTAAAACAGTGGTCCTCGGAGGTCCGTTGGGAAAAATAGATCCATCTTGAAAACTTGGGTGCATTTTTCTGTAAAAGGAGGTTCTTTGGACTTTGTGCTTTCCAAGTGGAAATAGAACCTTTCATGAGCTTCTAAGCAGGTGTATTGAGAATTCAGGTTCCATTGATTTCACTGTTTCATGCTTTCAGGAAATGGTTTTGAGGATCATAATGTCACGATTACAAAAAACTGAAGTTTGTTAGAATGGAAAATCCTATATAAATTGAGTGGTACTATTTTAGTTTTTCTCACTAAGCAAAATCAACATACTAATTTTATACTTTTTTTTTAATAAACAGAGTGTCGAGGTGAGTAGGTTCCTGGACGCCATGCTTAAAGCTCTCTCTGCTGTGGCAGTCATGGAACTTCTCTTGCTGTTGGCTAAAGATCCATTAAAGCAGTATGTCATTCAAAAAACTTGTCATGATAATCATGCTTGCAACAAACTGGGGAAGAATGCAAATCTACCTAACCTGAAAGTGTGAGATTTGCACCCCCATGAGCATAAAGTATACTTGCTGAATTATCACTAACATATCGTTACAAGCAACCCAAACTGCCAAAGAGATTAAATAGTGTCAGAATAAATTGCCAGCTTTTCATGGTAGGCCAAAGTTGAACGGAATTCCTCAAAGCTCATTATTTAACCATTTGACATTTAGTATTTACACCAGACTACAAAACAAAATCTTTTGAGGTGAAGGCCAAGCTAAAGTGGGACCGAACTATGTTGCAGTATTTCATTATACTGTCGAAGGCTTTCACGGCCAGAAACACTGGGGTGCTGTGTGGTTTCTGGGCTGTCTGGCCGTGTTACAGTAGCATTTTCTCCTGACGTTTCAGCTGCATCTGTGGCTGGCATCTTCAGAGGATCCTCTGAATCAGACAGCCCGGAAACCACACAACAGCCCAGTATTCCAATACTTGATATGGTTTTGGAGCTCACTTATCTGCCAAGTTCGTTATTCTCTTTGGACTAAAAGATGACAAGCTCAACTCAGTAAAAGTTTGCTGCCAGGATGCCCGGCGGTAGTTCCTGCTTGCCACATTAGCTGCCAACCAACCTCCTGTTTTACAGGCCTGATTTATTGCCTCCAGATTTTTTAAAAAAGTTGAGCTTCTGTGTCAGCAGAAGGCTAGAAGAAGAGGAGATCTGCATAGTTCCCTTTGCTGCAACACTGTCCAATGTGACTTTTTGTCCCCATATAGACCCCTTTCATTCTTGGCACAGTATTTTGGAAGGTCAAAGGGGCCCCTCTCCACCCTCATGTGCTGGTGGTAGGATCCATCCTGCTAAGAATTAACAGTACTTCCATATTGAGGAGTTGAGTTTTGTTGAGAGTAATATTGAGGCCATTTACACACAGGGCTTCTCCAGACAGAAAGCCTACCTTCTTGTTGGGGAAGATTTTAAATTCAGCAACATGGTCGCTACATTATCTGGGTGTGATTTTCACTTATGCATCAGTCCCAACGCCACTGCACTTGTGATGGGTGAAATCTAATATCTTCCCAATTCAGGCAAACTGCAACCTTTTCATCCAATTCACCAGGAACCTAAGACTACACAAGTGCGCCATGCCTGCCTCGGGTTTGTCTTACTCCTTCCTTCCCACTTTCTCCTTCCCACGATGCTTTTCCCCTATGCCTGCACAGGAGGGGGCATTACTCAGCTGCCCTTGCGCACATGAGCTGGCCACCAATATCAGAGTGTAGCCCCAGAGCCGTACAGATGTCTTAATAGAAATTTTTAAAAACACCCCTGTGATCAATGCCAAGGGACTAGGCAGAAACCTGGGCCTCAAAAACCAAATCCTCTGCAGAGAGTAATTGCCACCTTGCAGCACATACCGGGAACAGGGTGAGAAAAAATGGGGAAAGTGGAGTGGGCAATTGGTCTCCTGATGCTCCAGGAAGAAAAGCTTCCAAAAGAAATACTACAAACCTGCAGGAAATGGTTAGTGCGTAAATAGCCTGAGTCTCCTCTGCTTTCGGTAGGGTTTGTCACTCTTCCAGAACATGAAGTTCCATGGCATGGCTGAAGACTGATCGAAAGGTTGCAGAATGTACTTTAGGAAGGCAGCATGGCCAATTCCCATCAGCCAATTGGCCCTGCTGGCAGGGGCTGATGGGAATCGTGGCCCATGAACATCTGGGGTGCCAGAGTTGGACACCCTTGAATTACTGTACATACTCGCGTGTAAGTCAAGTTTTTCAACCCTTTTTTAGGCTGAAAAATGTCCCCCTTGACTTATACACGAGTCAGTGGCAGGGCTACCAGGGGCGGGGAGGGGTGTGTGCACTGGGCGCACCACTTTGGGTCACATGGGGGGACAGAAAATTCCTCAGGACCCGTCCCCCTTCCCCCCACGCACACCCCCCCCCTGTGGCCCCCCCTTACTTTAGCAAACAGAGCAGGCTGGAGAAGAGACCTGCCTGTTCCCTTCCAGACTGCAAACAACCTGGTGGGAACTACATTTCCCAGGAGACCCTGGTGGGAAATGTAGTTCCCACCAGGTCGTTAACAGCCTGGAAGGGAACAGGCAGGCCTCTTCTCCAGCCTGCTCCGTTTGCTAAAGTAAGTAAGTGGCTGCCTTCTCCCTGGGGCAGAGGGGAATGGTGGAGGCGCCCTGCTCTGTGCCGCTGGCTGCTGCATTTCCCACCCTTGACTTATATACGAGTCAATAAGTTTTCCTAGTTTTTTGTGGTAAAATTAGGTGCCTTGACTTATACTTGGGTCGGCTTATACACGGGTATATATGGGCAAGTTGTTGCATGGAGAAAAGGCTTGGGGGGGGCAGTGTTGAACTTACGCAGCTACAGAATAAGAAACTGGAAGTTGGTCATAACCTCTTATCAGGGAGTTAAATGATGCACTTACCGCAGAGGAAGTTTACACTTGTATATCAATCTGAAATCCACTTAAACAAACTTTTCATTTAATTTTAGTTGGTGTATTTTAACATGCTTTCTCTTGATAGAGGGGCCAGTTTTGGATAGAAAAGAGGGATAAAACTGCAATAAATAGAATTCATATTGGTGGTTGTGGGTTTTCTGGGCTGTGGTCTGGTAGTTTTTCTCCTAACATTTTGTTGGCATCTATGGCTGGCATCTTCATCTTGATAAGAAGTGCCATGGAGAGAAACACATCTCACTGTAACATGCCTCTGAAGATGCAGGTGGAACATGAGGAGCAAAAACTACCAGACCACGGCCACACATGTCATAAAACCCACCACAGCCAGTTGGTTCCAGCCGTGAAAGCCTTTGACAAATTCACATTCATATGTTTACTGTATGTATATGTGCTAGTATTAAATAGTAAGTTCTGTTTGCGTGCAAGAAGAAAATCTACATCTTAGGCACTGTCGTTCAGGGGTGGAATGCTTTTATAAGGTGAAATGCTTATATCACAAATGAAAGTGTTTATCTGTGATCATTTTAAGTATGGAGTGAGGCAGAGATAACTATTCTAATTGGTATTTTCACTTGACATTTAAAGGAAATAGAACTGTAGGATCAAGAATAGTATGTGTATACTTTTATGCTTACCATAAGGCAGCGGTGGCGAACCTATGGCATGGGTGCCAGAGGTGGCACTCAGAGTCCTTTCTGTGGGCACGCATGCCCAGAGTTTGTCATGGGGGGGTGGAAAATCACCCCCCACACACACACACATCTAGACTGGCCTAGGCACGATCCTTTACCTGGGAGTAAGCTCGGTTGCTGGTAATGGGGCTTGCTTCTGAGTAAACCCTCCTAGGGTCGTGATTCACCCATTCGAAGCGTTGGATGGTTGCTTCACCAAGCTTAGTAACGCGCACCCTGGAGCCAACCGTTTTTTCTAAACTGAAATCTCAATATTCACGTTAAATTGCCGTGTTGGCACTTTGTGATGAATAAGTGGGTTCTGGATTGCAATTTGGGCACTCAGTCTCGAAAAGGTTCGCCATCGCTGCCATAAGGTAATCAAGGGGTATGGGATATATATGGGTAATACGACCTGATCGTGACATGAAGTAGATCCGGGGTTCAGAACCAAACGGCCAGTGTCTGGTTCCAGGAGGAAATGAATTAGACACAGTGACAAAGATAGGTGTCAGTGGCACTGGGCGATTGGCCCTTTGGAGGGTAGGATACATATAGGGTAAAGAACCACCTTTGTGGGGGTGTCAGGACAACCTCTGGGAGGTTGTCTGGATGGATTGTTTGAAAAACAGTAGAGTGCATTGTGAGGTGGTCAGGAGAAGTTAGTTACAGAAGGGAGTATCTGGGTTAAGATAATCAGGGTAGGTCAGTGGTGGTGAACCTTTTTGAGACCGAGTGCCCAAATTGCAACCCAAACCTCACTTATTTATCACAAAGTGCCAACCAGCAATTTAACTTAAATGCTGAGGTTTTAGTTTAAAAAAAACCCGGTTGGCTCCCTCTTCCTCCGTCCCACCCACTCGAGCAGGGGCCAGCCTGCTCTAGCCTCCAGCTAGTCCCGCGCGCACCGCTCTGTGCCTCTCTAGCATCTCTGCCTCCTCTGCACCCCCCCCCCCCCCATGCAGCAACCACCCGGAGCACAGGCACCAGGCCTGCCAGCTGATCCTCCCTGCTCACTGCAGTACGCGCACGTTGTGCTCAGTGGCCCAGGCCAGCCTAGATGTGTGGGTGGGTGGGTGGGTGATTTTCTGCCCCCCACATGATGAACTCTGTGTGCACGTGCCCACAGAGAGGGCTTTGAGTGCCACCTCTGGCACCTGTGCCATATGTTCGCCATCACTGGGGTAGGTGGTCAATGTTGTCAGGGGTCCTTTTCTGCCGGGAAATGAGTATCCATTCAGCAGGGCTACTGTATCGTGTTGAGGACACATTCTTCTTTGAGTGTGGAGCTGAAAATGTGCTGCTATGGCAAGCAACCTGAGAGCATGAGAACAGAAAGGGAAAAAAATCCTGGAAGTTCCTTATGGGTAGACCTGGCTGTTGCCAGAGAATGGGCTCCCCATCTCTGCAATGCCAGCATCCCCCTTTAGGCTGGCATGCGGACAGGGATACCCCCCCCCCAACTGTGCCAGGGCAGTAGGGTAACGGGAGGGGGAGGTAGAAAATGTCCAGGAATGGGAAAACTTCCAGTGTGCTGCATACAATTTTCTGTTCCGAAAGATTTTGTCTTAAAATTAAGAAAGCAAATAGATTTGATTTCAAATAAATTGTTGGGCAAGCCCGATGGGGTATTTGGGGGGGGGGGGGTAGTGATTATCCTGAAGAACTGTTTGTATTGTCTTACTGATTTGTAAATGGAGGGAGGAGCTACAAATGCTTGCATTAATCCAAATAAAAGTCAAGTTCATGTCAAGTGGAGCTGTCAGAGAAAAATAAAAACAAAATCCAGCATTCTGTTTGCATGTAGCAACAAATGGACCACCGAAACAGTGGTGGCCGAGCCACTTTGAGACGTGCTAGAGGGAGAGTTCCCAAATTGCAACCCAAACCCCACTTATTTACCGCACTTGAGTGCCAACAGACAGCCTGAGATGCTGAGGGTTTTGGTTTTGAAAAAAGGCGGTTGGCTCCTCGCTTCCTTCAGCCCATAAAAACAGGGCCTCCTCTAGCCTCCAGCAAATTCTGCGTGCAAAAGCTCCTGCATGCCTCTCTAGCATCTCTGCCTCCTCTGCGCCCCAGCAGGCAGCAGCCACAGGAATACAGGCACCAGGCTGTGCCGAGTCCTCCCTGCTCACCCCGGTGCGCGCACGTCGTGCTCAGTGGCCCAGGCCAGCCTAGATGTGTGTGTGTGGGGGGTGATTTTCCGCCCCCCACATGATGAACTCTGTATGCGCGTGCCCACAGAGAAAGCTCCGAGTGCCTTGCCTCTGGCAGCTTGGTGCGCAGCAGCTGTGCTGGGTCACGGATATAGAGCTATTAACAAAGCCAGCCATGCAGGAGGTGATAGAACAAACTGAGAACCGCCATTGACCTTTGCTTTCAGTGCCTTTGGGGGCCTCCTTAAATGTAAACAACGTCAAGGAAGTTTGTGCTATTTTGTCTTTAACGTTTTTACAAGTATTATTGCAGTAAAAGTAATTTCCATATTGAGCTTTGAATTTGCCTGAATATAACACTTTTTTCCTAATCAGATATTTCAATTCAAGTATGTGTTACTTTGAGGACATAAAATCCACTTGGGATTTAAATTCTATTTACTAAATATGTCAAACTAAAATGCTAAATTAGATCATACTCTAGGACATTAGAATTTTTTTCTGGAGGATTTCCTCATTTAAAAAATTTCAGAAAAATTACAATCCTACTTTCCTCCATACATAGATTTTGCAGCTTTTTGGGTACCAGGATTTAAAGACATCTGTCTGCTGCTATTGAGTTGTCATACTAGGAAGTTCACCTGTGGTTGATTTGTGATCACTACTGCAGTCAGTAGATTTGGAGGAAGAGGAGAGCCAGTATTTAACTCTCATCCTGGGTTTGTGGTGCTCATTGTTAAAGATACTGTTAATGTGGCTCTTTACAGTTTAGATCTCTTGGAAAGACCATGGGTTTCTTATGGCCAATTAGAGGACTACATTAGACTTGTTAATAGCCATGAGCACAGATAAAATTGTTGATAAATTTTGGCTTTATTTGACTGTTATTGAAAAAAAAATTGGTTAAAAAAAAGCCAGACATGACATTTTCCAGCTCCATCCCACCCCCCCACCTACCCCCATCTTGGAAAGGATCGTCAGCAGACAGATCCTCCATCCCTGCTAGGTTTGCTCAGCGTGCATGGAGGATCTTGCTGTCATTTCCCCACCCATGCTTTCCAAGCACTTTGGGGCTTAAAAAACATGGCAGTGGGCAGATTCTCACGTGGCATGGAGGTCTTTCCATCCTCTCCGTTCTGCTGGCTCCAAAGTCCAGGTGGACTTGAGAAATGGTCGTGGGAGAGGGAGATTTAAAAAGATGTAAATGTTATTTGGCTTTCTCTTCCTGAGCTGATGGGAATCGTAGATCCAATGGTAGATTTCCACTGGTGTATGAAGGCAGTGTTTGTTTCTCTGATTCCTTCCTTCTGCTGATCTCTGCCTTGCCCCCCAGTTTTCTTCCTTTCCCCCCCTGCCAATGGCCCCCTGACTTATACGATCACATGGATTGCTCGAAGAAAAGCCGGCCCCCAGACTTTCTTAGTGGTCTCCCACCCAAGCCCTAACCAGGGCCGACCCTGCTTAGCAGATAAGCTCTGACAAGATTGGGCTAGCCTAGGCTATCCGGGTTAGGGTGGTTTCTTCTTGGGGGTGCCCTCTCCCCCAGTAGCAGCATTTGGAGCTTTACCGGTATGCAGGAGATAATTTATGTCAGTGGAAACCACTGCTGAATTCAACCCGCTCGGTTACAACAAACCACAGAATGCCCAGTACCTTAGTGGTACATATTTTCATACTTCATATATTCCGAATAGATGCATTCTGTTCTACTTATAATCTGCATTTTGCCCCGACCTAGATGGCTGAGGATACCCCAGACTCTTCAGACCTCAGAAGCTAAGCAGGGTCTGTTCTACTGGCTACCCCAGACTTCTTAGACCAGTGGTTCTCAACCTGGGACCCCTTTGGGGGTCAAATGACCCTTTCACAGGGGTCGCCTAAGACTCTCTGCATCAGTGTTCTCCATCTGTAAAATGGATAAATGTTAGGGTTGGGGGTCACCACAACATGAGGAGCTGTGTTAAAGGGTCGTGGCATGAGGAAGGTTGAGAACCACTGTCTTAGACCTCAGAAGCTAAGCAGGGTCTGTTCTACTGGCTACCCCAGTCTTCTTAGACCAGTGGTTCTCAACCTGGGACCCCTTTAGGGGTCGAACGGCCCTTTCACAGGGGTCTCCTAAGACTCTCTGCATCAGTGTTCTCCATCTGTAAAATGAATACATGTTAGGGTTGGGGGTCACCACAACATGAGGAGCTGTATTAAAGGGTCGCGGCATGAGGGAGGTTGAGAACCACTGTCTTAGACCTCAGAAGCCAAGCAGGGTCTGTTCTGCTTGGTTCTTGGATGGGAAACCACCAAGGGAATCCAGGTCTGCTACCCGTTAAGAGCATACGAACGGTGGTAGAGCCCCCTTCTCCCTCATCAGTCACCTTGAAACCCTGAACAGCATTGCGGGTGTTTCAAACTTCGTGGCCCGCTCAGATGTCAAACATGGATTCACAGTTCTCCATCATCCCCTGCCAGCATGATGCTGGCAGGGGATGATGGGAACTGTAGTCCATAACATCTGGAGGGCCGCAAGTTTGACACCTGTGCCCTACAGGATCGCCATAAATCAGCTGCAACTTTCCACCGCCCACCACCTGTGTTGTTCTTGGTCGAAGAATTCCACAATTATTCTGGGAACAATGGGTTAAAATGTTCTCCTGTTTCCAACTGCTTAACTAATATCTGAAAAGTGTTTTTTCTGCATAATGGTTTTCAGTTAATACATGTGGGACTTGGTGCTAAATGAGTGAAAGAAAAGTGGTTTGTTTTACAAAGGTAATTATGACAGTATGTGGTGTGCCGGGCCAGCGGTGAGGGGCTCTTTCTGACTAATGATCCATTAATTAGCGAAGGCAGCTCAGCAAGTATGTGAGCACCTCGGGGATTACCTTTGATTGACATTTAAAGCTGACTTAGTTTTAAAACACTGTAATTGCTGTCTGATGGAATTCTTTCCTAAATTAAATATTCAAGTTAGCAGTGTTTTTATTTTTAAACAATGGCCAGGGCTGTACATGTTACTGTTGCTGGCTGGCATTCAGGATTTTAAGGCGGGATTGGCTCACTTGATTCCGAGAGCTTAAAAACAGTCATCTCGTGGTATATAGATCAAATTTATCCCTAACCTGATCTAGCTTGACTTGCTGGCTTACGAATTATATATGGCAGTGATGGCGAACCTTTTTGAGACCGAGTGCCCAAACTGCAGCCCAAAACCCACTTATTTATCGCCAAGTGCCAACACGGCAATTTAACCTGAATACTGAGGTTTTAGTTTAGAAAAAACGGTTGGCTCCAAGGCGCACGTCACTCGGGAGTAAGCTTGGTGAAGCAACCGTGCAATGCTTCGAATGGGTGAATCACGACCCTACGAGGGTTTACTCAGAAGCAAGCCCCATTGCCAGCAACCAAACTTACTCCCAGGTAAAGGATCGTGCCCAGGCTAGCCTAGATGTGTGTGTGTGTGGGGGGGTGATTTTCCACCACCACCCCCCCCCCACACACACGATGAACTCTGTGCACATGTGCCCACAGAAAGTGCTCTGAGTGCCATCTCTGGCATCCATGCCATAGGTTCGCCACCACTGATATATGGAGAGAGTGTGTGTATTAACGGTGGCATTCTACAACTCTTCTCTAAGCAGAAATCTGAAATGATGATGCTGCGATTTTAATTTTGACAACCTTTCTACATCTGGTATTCTTTCTATACTAGAGTAGCAAAATATTGCACCTGTAACATCTGGGATAGAAATGTGGGGGGGGAAACCTTGGAAAATTCTGGAGAAGAGCTTTTTTTAAAGGACTTTCACTTGTGAAACTTTGGGAAGCATTCCATAGAGACATTTTTGTTGGGAGTGAGTGAAATGCTTTTCAGGATAGTTCTACTCTCTCAAAATGTCCCAATAACATTTTAATGTAAAATAAGATACAGGATTAAATTATTGTTAATTCCTGTGAGTGCAGAAGATATAACACACATTCAAAGATAAGTTTATTGTTTAACTGTGTTCCCATCGGTCATTACAAAGGGTCGCTACTTATCCATACCTCTCCAGGATCGGGTTTGTCCACACTGTAAAAATCAAGTGGAGACTCTTGCTCACATTATTCTTGACTGTCCGAGATATGTGGGCATCAGGAATTTCTCTCCCAGGCTGGCCCTAGACAAATCTGAGCGTGACTCTGACTGTTCTGTTGTGGAGCTTCTGTTAAACCACACAGATGTCATGCTCTTGGAAAAAGTAGCAAAATTTCTTTTACAAGTGACCGAACTTTCTAAGTAATGTATACTGCTATATAGTCTTCCTGTCTGCGCTTTGAATGTACTCTTGATTTGTATTTCAAAAATGTCTGGCAATGCTCTAGAACCTATTTTTAAATGCCAAATAAAGGTTGTTGTTGTTGTTGTTTAACTGTGAGTAGTTTTGGTGACAATATGCTATAATGTGTTTGATAACACATTATTAAAGAGTTCAGGGCTTACAAAGATCGGCTTATTATCCAGGTACTGTGGTAGCTGTATTGTTGGCTTTCTGGGATACTTCTTACTACAAAATTTGTTTTCTAATTTCAACTTGTACTTTTTCCTGCCGAGATAGCATAGTGTGCAGCGTTTTGCAATTCTCACAAATGCTGGGTTTATCTGCAGTTTTGGCTGACAAAACCAAAGTGCTCATACTTTTGAATATTATAAATATTCCAAATAATACAATTGTGTATTACACAATTACACAATTACACAAGTTTCTCCCCACATTTTCATTTTTCCTTGGGGGGGGGGTTTAAAACAAAACTGTCTTGACCATGGCTTCAACGTTTCTAGAAATTTTACATTTCCACTGAAACTCCCTCTTCATAATATTGCTGTAAACGTAAATACAAGGCACTTGTATTTTGTTCCTTTTTCATCGGCCCTGCTCCAGCGCTGAGCCACGCTTGCAGCTGGCAAGAAGACTCCAACCACGTTTTTTGCCTTTAAAATGATTGCGAAGGCATCCCGTTCCTCTTCCGTTCTGGAATAAGACAATCTCTGTTGTTTGTTGTCCTAACAATAAAGGGTTTAAAGAAATCCATCAGCCAAAAAGGAAGCACAAAAAGGCCAATGTTAATGGAAGAACGTGTGCTTTCTTCGGCAGTGGGAAGCTGTGTCTTCCGACAGTGACGCAAAAGACCTCAACAAAGACAACTAGTGTGAAGGTATAGCCCAGGCCCGATACCATCAGCCATATGCTTGCGTCTTGATTAGTTTGAGCCAAGCCATGCCAGAATAATATATCTGGGCCATGCAAATTCAGTCCATCTGAGGAACTTTTGCAGGAACAGTGATCACAGAAGGTCTGCTACAGGATTGGGTGTGTGTGTGTCTGTCTTTTTGTTCTTGCAGTTCCAGGGAGAGGATAACAACTAGCAGGAGCTGTGCCTGATTTTAACTCCGTGCAGAATTAAGCATAGTTAGCCCAACGAGAATGGCCTTGTAATACTTTTCTCACTTTGAGACATGATTACACTGCAGTCAAGCAGAGGCGTATCGGGGGAGATGGTGGCCAGAGACAACTCCTTCTCCGGGTGCCACCTACCCCCGTGCCCCCCCACACTTGGGGGCAGGGCTCAGGGGCATGCCCCACACCCCCGTGCAGGCTGACTTTTGAAAGCTGGAGCTTTTGAAAGATGGCTGTTGAAAGCATGGAGGCTGGGGGGACCCTTCCCCCCCCCGACATTCCTGCAGGCCGGCTCCTGCCCCCCCCCCCCCCCCCGGTCTCTGTGCTTTCAAGAGCCGGCTTTCAGAAGGCCATGGAGAGGGCAGAAGCCAGGCTGCAGGGAGCCCAGGAGGGTAAAGTGCCATCGCCGCCCGACATGGAGCTCCCCCCCCCCCATGTCCCTGGAGGCCAGCTTCTCTCCCTAGGCCTAGGACCTGCAGGGAGGCTGGGAGAGGGGAGGAGTGCAGTGGTGGGCAGCCCGAGTGCACGCCATTTGGTCACAGGGGCATCCAGTACACCCCCCATGTGACCGAAAGGCGGGCACGCGGGGACATGGGTGTCCCCATACCTAAGGCATTGCGCCCCTGCAGTCAACGATTCAGTAGGGTTGCCATGCCGTGTCCGCAGCTGGTGCCACATTTTCATGAATCTTGACCCAATTTGCCTCTGATCAGAACCCCACCCCTGTTCAAGAGGACTGTCTTGATTGTAAGTGGAGTTGTCAGAGAAACCTTTCCACAAGCTAACTGCTTTTCTAATCTCGTTTCGCAACGTGCTCTTCCAGTAGCACTAGTGCATCTTGCAAGCTTAATTAATGCAATCATCAATCCTTGAAGCCTTATCCTACTCCTTTGATGGTGGCTTGATAAAGAAAAACTTGAAGTTCTCTCTTAAGACTTCAAGGTTCTGGCATGGTGTTGGGGAAGTCTCGTTGTGTTCCTTACGCCGGACCCTGTGTCCTGAACAGTAGCGCCTCAAAGAGATTCCATCTGTTCCACCCCTGTAGCATGTTTATTTAACCATTATAACCCCCATGTGGATTCCAGCTGCCCAGAACTGTGGAGCGTCTGCCCACCAGCAATATAAATGCTTGGGGTCACAGCCCATATTTAGACAAGCACAGAATAAGATGCTGTGTTTGCCTATTGGAACTCAACCACGGAGATGTGCTTTGGATGGTATTGAAGTAAGGATTATAACACTTAAATTGTCCCTGAATTGTACTAGAACAGCGCCAGTGGATTTAGTTCACAAATGAGAAGGCTATGTTATTTAACCAGGATTATCTGTTTCTGGTGGAAAGGAGTTAACGTAGAAGGCATTATTGCGCACTCTGATAATCCGTTTCAGTCAAGATGAACCACAAGAAACAAAGTTATGGTTACAACATCCTAACGAAAGTTACTGAACTGTTTCAATTTTCTGTTTGAGGTTTGCTTAAGGATAGGAAGCCCTTGAGAAACCAAACGACGCCAACCTGGTGGTGCGTGCCACCATAGCTCCTTTAAGCATAAGCATTTATTGTCATTGTGCACGCACAACGAAATTTACAGCAGCATTCCTCGATGCACACAATTTCAGACGGATACCCCATCCTCACTTTCCCCTTCCTCCACCCATCCCTACACAGCCCCAAACACATCAGCATAGCCACAGCTCTAGAGTAGAAGCTGTCTCTAAGCCTCTTTGTCCTAGTTTTGATAGACCTGTATCGTCTGCCGGATGGTAACCGTTCAAAAAGAGAGTGTGCTGGGTCTCTCAGAATATTTTGGGCTTTCTTTAGGCTTCGGGAATTATAGAGCAGCAACTTTAAGCAGCAACTTTAACTTTAAGCAGCAACTCAGATTTTGAATTATGAACAGGGAGGGAGTTGCAAGAAGCTGACGAGAGATGCTGTTCAGTTCTGCAGAGCCGCTGATGTTGTTGCACCAATAGAAGCATGTAGAACCTTACAGAATATTCATTCTCAGGGAAGAGGGCAGCAGACAGCTCATGCAGAAATCAGTTGGTCAGCAAAACCCACCCTTTCTAAGGAGAATATGGAAAAAGAAAGGATTATATGAAGTTTGCACGATACATACTTAAGGGCTTGAAAAGCGTAATCCCGCAGGGGGTTGATGGGAATCGTAGTCCATGAGCCACTGGAGAGCCACAGTTGGACACCCCTCCTCTAGAGTCTAGAAGACCGTACCAACTGTATAGTAGCTGAACCTGAGCAGCACTGGGCATAAGCCTTGTCCTCTAAAAAAAACAACAACAGTGGCATGAAGTGAGAGCTGTAGTCCACCTTATTCTCCACAGCCAAGACTGGCCTCTTCCCTAGAAGTAACATCACACTGCGACTTTACCTTACATCAGGGGTGTCCAGCAGGGGCTGATGGGAATTGTAGTCCATGAATTGTAGTCCATGAAAAGGGCCAGAGTTGGACACCCCTGCACTACACCACGCTGGCTTTATCTATCTATACATTGCACACACACACACGCAAATGCCTACCGCAAAGGCCAGCTCTGGATTTTATATTCCGAAAATAAAACGGAGCCCCGTAGCCCACACTGCTAAGCGGCAGCACTGCAACCAAAGGTCTGCTCACGAAGGCAGTGACAAACCACCCCATTAACATTGTCTGCCTGGTAAATGTCATGCTGTGATGTCATCCCATGAGTCAGTAATGCCCCGGTGCTTGCACTAGGGACTACCTCTACCTTAATAATAAGACAGACAATTGCAAGACTCAGGAATTGGCTCTTATATTTGATTCCAAAATAATAGTAGTGGTTTTGTGGTCTGTTTACGGCGAACTAAAGTCAACTTTATGGTTGGTGTTAAACGTGCAACAAATTAAACTGGCAGCATAATATCAACATTCAGAGCAGGTAAATTGGACCGCTCCACAGTCAGTGAAAAAGTCCTAATTCCCTGCTGCATGTTTCATCTGTAGCTTGCCTTTGTAGCATCATCTTGTTTCCATAACTAGGAAAGGAACCTACAGGTTTCCCCGTGGTATGGGCTTGTTATTAATCGCAGAATAGCCACGAAGCGTTTGGACTGGCACTCTCAAGACACTTTTCCTGCGCCAAGTATTCTGTCGATCCGTATATAACAGTGATGGCGAACCTATGGCACGGGTGCCAGAGGTGGCACTCAGAGCCCTCTCTGTGGGCACGCGTGCACAGAGTTCGTCATATGATAATAGTGTAATGATTTCAGGGAGATTATTAGCATTAAACCTAAGACCTAGTTTTGGGGAAGCAGTGTAGGTAACTCTGTTAAGTGCTGTTAAACCCTACTGATTTTCATGTGAAGAACTGAAGCACGATCAGCCACCTGGGAATAAGCTCGGTTGCTGGCAATGGGGTTTGCTTCTGAGTAAACCCTCCTAGGGTCGTGATTCACCCGTTAGAAGTGTTGCACAGTTGCTTCAAAGCAAAGTCACCGACTACCACCAAGCTTACTCCCGAGTAATGCGCACTTTGGAGCCAACCGTTTTTTCTATACTAAAACCTCAGTATTCAGGTTAAATTGCCATGTTGGCACTTTGCAATAAATAAGTGGGTTTTGGGTTGCAGTTTGGGCACTCGGTCTCAAAAAGGTTCGCCATCACTGGTATATAAGCATGGTGGAAAGAGGTTCTTGTGTTTTGCCATGTGTTCAAGGGGTTGGAGGCTAGTAGCTTTCGAAGCAGGGCCAGCGAGGCATCGCAAGGACTTGCTGTGTTTATATTTTGTACATGAAGATTAAATCAGTCCGAGAAAAACATCGTGTGGAACTTGGCCCTTCAGGTTGGATTAGACTGGGTAAAAATGAATTTTCTCGTAGAGCATGGCGAGATTCGCCTCTGGAGAAGGAGCTAAATGAAAGGATTAGCAAGGATAAGCGGCTGGTGCCTTCCAGAAAAAAAGACTGTGGACGAACTGATTATTTATATCCTCTGGATAAAACTCAGTATTATATATAAAGCATCGAAATGGATAAATGGACTGCAAAATAGCAGGGCAACCAAATGTGGCAGGTGTTCCCCCCCCCCCACCCCCGCCAGAGCATCCTAGTAATCGTTGAAGGCTTTCACGGCCGGAATCACTGGGGTGCTGTGTGGTTTCCGGGCTGTATGACCGTGTTCTAGCAGCATTCTCTCCTGACGTTTCGCCTGCATCTGTGGCTTTGCATCTTCAGATCCTCTGAAGATGCCCGTCACAGATGCAGGCGAAAAGTCAGGAGAGAATGCTGCTAGAACACGGTCATACAGCCCGGAAACCACACAGCATCCTAGTAATTGCATCCTCTTTGCCTGATAATGCATAATGGAAGCTTTTGGATTGGGCTCCATGGATGTGTTGTGTGTGTGTGTGTATAAAGTTCTGTCAGGTCGCAGCTGATTTATGGCAACCCCGTAGGGTTCTCAAGGCAAGAGACGTTCAGAGGTGGTCAGTCATTGCCTTCCTCTGCATAGCAACCCTGGTAGTCCTTGGTGATCTCCCACCCAAGTACTAACCAGGACCGACCCCGTTTAGCTTCTTGGCTCGCTAGCAACTCCAGAGGACCGGCCACGTTATTGTGTTGCAGCATGACTGACAGGAGTTCAGAGGTGTCTTCAAAGCTGACGAGTTTTTGTTCCAGCCCAGCTAGTTTGTTGCTGCAATAAATGATGCTGAAATAAAATAGTTCGTCTGGAAGGTGCCACTAGAGGTCCGTGTGGTTTTGGTCCTGTAGGAATGCGGCAAAGAAGATTATGTGTCCGTGAGGCTATGTCTAAGCTTATTGACTTGTATTGAACAGGTTTTAAAACATCTGTTGCAGGTGTCCTGGCTCTTCAATCCCGCAAGAAGCGAAATAACAAGTCTTGACAGTGGAAGTATAGATGATACTTTAAGTAAGTGCCCGAGCATCCATATTTTATTGATTGGAAGTGAGCTTGGCTTCCACAAATGATTTAATGTTCATTTTGAGGGAGTGTCTGCTGACAGCGTTCAGAGACTGTTTAGCCACCTTGAAAAAACATTTAAATTGTTTTTTAATAATTATTCATTCTCAGTCCTTTAACTATTGTCACAGTTTAATATTAGCTGCATTCTGCTGCAATGTTTCTGTGATTCAGGAAGAAACGGCTGAAGGCTTTTGCTTTTATTTTTGGAAGAAATGGGCTATTGAAGTCAACTGAGGGAACTTCCTCTATATGAGTTATGTGGAGAGTATACAACCGACCTTAGTTTTTAAAAAATGTACCTGAAGTAGCTCAGTTCAGCAAGATTCAAATGCCACCGTCAAAGCATTCCAACATGAGAGAGCAATGCCCTGTGAATTACCTGTTCAAAGGAATTTCAAACAAATCTGGAAGTCTGTCAGGCCACCCAGTGCCGGTTTAAAGAAGGCGACGGATACACCTCTGATTGGGTGACTGCTCCGTGCCATGCGTCGCCTGGGCACCTGCGTCTGGAAATTACCATGTCAGAATTTCTTCATCGATGTAAAAGTTTCCAGTCATGCTGCACAGGTACAGCAAAGTGGGGAAATTCAAGCATGACAACAAACGGTGTTCGTTTGTCCCTGGGTGATGCAACATCCGGAAACGAAAAGAAACAGCTCAGTCAAGGCAGACGGAAGCTCAGGCTAGATCTTTGCAATCCAGTAAAACCAGTTGGATGGCGGCCCTCTTGTACGAAAGGGGAAATCGTTTTGATAGTCTTGATATGCTGTTAGTAAGGGCCTGCATTCCTAGGCTAACATTTTTCCCTATTCATCTCTGAAACTCAGGCTGAACTCAGAAATGTCCTTTTTTTCTTCCACCGTTCTGGTAATTGTAACATTAAGATACGTTCTCTTTAGCCACTGACCTTCCAGTAGGCTTAGGTTTTGGCTGTTTGCTGTCTTAGCCATTTTGAAACAAACATTTCTTGTTTTTTTTTCTCTTTAGATAATGCAGATGTTGCTTTAGTGAATTTTTATGCTGATTGGTAAGTGTTTTCTACATTTATCGTACACTTTTACTAAAGTAGAACTAGAACTGTTTGGTCCTCGTCTAAACTTTTGACTATTTAGGACAAGATTCAGGCAGATTTAGAATTAAATAAATAAGAACATAAGAACTAGCCTGCTGGATCAGACCAGAGTCCATCTAGTCCAGCACTCTGCTACTCGCAGTGGCCCACCAGGTGCCTTTGGGAGCTCACGTGCAGGATGTGAAAGCAACGGCCTTCTGCTGCTGTTGCTCCCAAGCACCTGGTCTGCTAAGGCATCTGCAATCTCAGATCAAGGAGGATCAAGATTGGTAGCCATAGATTGACTTCTCCTCCATAAATCTGTCCAAGCCCTTTTTAAAGCTAAGCTAAATGAACTAGAATTATGTGACATTTGCAATTCATCCATTTCAGATATTGCGGAACTCCCAGATGTATTTTCTTTCAGTTCAGACTAGTTTGTGGACAGTTTTTCCGTTCTCTCTCCAGGCCCCCCCCCCCCCCGCCCTTATTCCAACATTTATTTGAATAATTTCAATCTTACAACGTGTCTTCTCCTCCAACAGGTGTCGCTTTAGTCAGATGCTGCATCCTATCTTTGAGGAAGCTTCCAACATCATTAAGGAAGAATTCCCAGATAAGAATCAAGTGGTGTTTGCCAGAGTAGATTGTGATCAGCACTGTGAGTAATGCTCTAGTTCTGCTGCTGTTTTTAAGTACTTGATTGAGCTTATTCTAATGTCGAAGTAAATTTTGGAGCCAAGTGCCAGCTTTTGCAGTATCAGCGTGGCTGTCTAAGGCAGGTAAAATTCACTTCTTATACATTGCCAATGCAGTTATAAAGCTGATATAAAGAAGAAGACGAGTTTGGATTTATATCCCCCCTTTCTTTCCTGTAGGAGACTCAAAGGGGCTTACAAAGGAGACTCAAAGGGGCTTACAATCTCCTTGCCATTCCCCCCTCACAACAAACACCCTGTGAGGTGGGTGGGGCTGAGAGAGCTCCGAAAAGCTGTGACTAGCCCAAGGTCACCCAGCTGGCGTGTGTGGGAGTGCACAGGCTAATCTGAATTCCTCAGATAAGTCTCCACAACTCAAGTGGCAGAGCTGGGAATCAAACCTGGTTCCTCAAGATCAGAGTGCACCTGCTCTTAGCCACTGCTCTTAGCCACTACGCCACTGCTGCTCCGGGGGGATAGCTCTTCAGTTATACTTTTGTTTTTTGTTTTTGTGTTGGTCCTTGGAGGCTGGCTGTGAGTTTATGTTGCTTGTTCCAAGATTGGCATTTCATCCCCTTGTACATAGGAAAATATGGAGGGAGATAAGTTGCAGGGGGGAGCTGATCTCTGTGTATCTGTCATATCCACGGACTGTTCAGTAAAAGACTGTGTTCAGATGATATCTTTATTATCTTTGTGAGTTCCGCAGGGCCTGTAAGACAGAGCTATTCCACCGGGCTTTTGGAGGGGCTGGCCGTGGTACCACCGCCCCCCATTGAAATCAAAGCTGCCTGTCTGGACCACCTTGGTTGGGCCCTAATTCCATCTTGGGCCCTGCCTACCTTCTCCCCTTTCTTCTTTCTTCTTTTTTGGCCTTTAGATCGGGCGCCTGTGTGTGTGTATATGCTTTACACAATCTTGCTGTTTTAATCTGTTTATTGTTATTGACTGCTGTTAAGTTTTAATGGGTTAAGTTTTTATGCTGTATTAATTTGCTGTTTGGAAACAGCCATGTTGTGAGCCGCCTCGAGCCCTTCGGGGATGAGGCGGCCTATAAATCTAATTGAATGAATGAATTAATTAATTAATTAATTAATTAATTAATTAATTAATTATGACACAGCATCAGGAATAAGCATTTAGACATCTGTTGCCAGAATTAGAGCAGAAGCTACAAATGCCATCCATTATACCCCAGGTCAAGCCCCACGTCACATGACCATCCCTGACTACCCAGCGTGGTGTAGTGGTTAAGAGCAGGTGGATTCTAATCTGGAGAACCGGGTTTGATTCTACACTCCGCCACCTGAGTGGCAGAGGCTTATCTGGTGAACCAGATGTGTTTCCACACTCCTACATTCCTGCTGGGTGACCTTGGGCTAGTCACGGTTCTCTCAGAACTCTCTCAGCCCCGCCTACCACACAAGGTGTCTGTTGTGGGAAGAGGAAGGGAAAGGAGCTGGTAAGCCACCTTAAGTCTCCTTACAGGAGAGAAAGGTGGGATATAACTCCAAACTCTTCTTCTTCTCTGCCCATTCCCAAAGGGGGAATGGCCCCTCACCAGTCCCGCAGTCCAGAAACAAGACTCGGAGACAAGGCGGCCTACCCCAGGGTCAAAACAACCTGCATTCCACACCACTGACAGAACTACAACAGCAGGTGCCTCATGAGATGATAAGGCAGTGCTCGGGAAGTCAAAGGACAAAGAGTGAGAAAATACACCTCACCCCAGTCACGAAAAGGGAGGGGGAATGAGAAGAGAAAGACGGGAGAGACATGGCAAGATCAAACCAGACATGGGCTGATCATGACAGTATCTTTCTCAATCTAAAGAAGAAGAAGAAGAGTTTGGATTGATATCCCCCCTTTCTCTCCTGCAGGAGACTCAAAGGGGCTTACAATCTCCTTTCCCTTCCCCCCTCACAACAAACACCCTGTGAGGTGGGTGGGGCTGAGAGAGCTCCGAGAAGCTGTGACTAGCCCAAGGTCACCCAGCTGGCGTGTGTGGGAGTGTACAGGCTAATCTGAATTCCCCAGATAAGCCTCCACAGCTCAGGCGGCAGAGCTGGGAATCAAACCCGGTTCCTCCAGATTAGATACACGAGCTCTTAACCTCCTACGCCACTGCTGGTAGAGGGAGTAGAGGAGAGAACTCTGCTCTCCCCTCCCTGTCCTACACCTGCATCCAGGGTCAGGTATCAAAATTGCTTCAGTATAGACCAGTAGCTGCTGTAAAAGAAAGGTTAGTGTGTTTCATGTGCCGTCAGCCACAGGTATCCGTAACCCCAAATCCCCCGCTCCCTGAGGAAACTTCCTACTATGTCTCTGAATGATTTATTTCTCCATTGTGGTTGGGTTGTTCCGCTCCCTCCGTGCATTGGATTAAACGGATCACTCCATCACATTCAGGGCAGACAGATGGCAGAATGATTAGCATATTGAGAACAGACGCTCAGTTGAGAAAAGTGTGGAAGGACACTGGAGTGCTTCGTTGAGGCTATGAGTAGATCTGGCCTTCTGTAGAAATACACATAAGGTTTATCAGGAACAGCTGGTGGTTTTCTTAGTCTGTCATGGCCCGGCTGGGCTTAGCAGTGCCCGGGGACTCCGAGGACCCCTCAGATGAGGAATTGGACGCCGGCATCACAGCCTTTCAGCAGAGGCACCAGAGGAAGATGAGACAGTTTATGCAGGACCAGACTCACAGCCTCAGCCAGACACAAGCCCAGAAGCCCCTCAGCCCCCCAGCTCCAGACCTGTTGCAAGAACATAAGAACATAAGAACAAGCCAGCTGGATCAGACCAGAGTCCATCTAGTCCAGCACTCTGCTACTCGCAGTGGCCCACCAGGTGCCTTTGGGAGCTCACATGCAGGATGTGAAAGCAATGGCCTTCTGCTGCTCCTGCTGCTCCTGAGCACCTGGTCTGTTAAGGCATTTGCAATCTCAGATCAAGGAGGATCAAGATTGGTAGCCATAGATCGACTTCTCCTCCATAAATCTGTCCAAGCCCCTTTTAAAGCTATCCAGGTTAGTGGCCATCACCACCTCCTGTGGCAGCATATTCCAAACACCAATCACACATTGCGTGAAGAAGTGTTTCCTTTTATTAGTCCTAATTCTTCCCCCCAGCATTTTCAATGTATGCCCCCTGGTTCTAGTATTGTGAGAAAGAGAGAAACATTTCTCTCTGTAGAGAAGGACCCCAAGGGACCCCAAACTGGCATGCCCTTTCCCTACTTCTCCTGCACCCTGCAAGCACAGCAACTTCCATGAGAGAAGGCACAGCGCTCGTTCGGCTGCTCAGCACCAGCCAGGCCCCAGGAGAGTGCTTGCAGGAGCCGGTCTGATGCAGGAGCCAGGTGCACAGCATCCCCAGCTGGCAGGTGAACATCTGGCTTCAAAGAGGCTGAGGGAAGAGCTGTCGTGTGGTTGCAGCATCTCTCCTACATGCCCGTACCACTGACTTTGCTGCGTGGTTGCTGCTCGCTAGTCTCCCGTGCTGTCTTAAGCTTGTGATCTGTGTTCTGTTTTCTGTCTCCTGACCTCACTCTTGACATAGTCCTGGATTCATGCTAGGAATGATTCCAAGTCTAGACTGTTCTGGGAATGTCCCACTGTTTTCTTTCGTGCAACAGCAGACTCTGTGACAGGGGTAACTTTTCATAGATAGGCCCCCTGATCTAAAACACGCCCTCGATATAATTAAGAAAATGTTGCTTGCACCTTAATGAACGCTTCCTTACATTACCTTGTGTTGTCAGAAGTAGAGAAGGAAAGGACTAAGGAAGGGGAGGAGAATTGGATTTATATCCCCCTTTCTCTCCTGTAAGTAGACTCAGAGGGGCTTACAAACTCCTTTCCCTTCCCCCCTCACAACAAACACCCTGTGAGGTGCGTGGGACTGAGAGAGCTCAGAAGAACTGTGACTAGCCCAAGGTCACCCAGCCGGCGTGTGTTGGAGTGCACAAGCTAATCTGAATTCCCCAGATAAACCCCCACAGCTCAAATGGCAGAGCGGGGAATCAAACCCAGTTCCTCTAGATTAGAGTACACCTGCTCTTAACCTCTACCCACTGCTGCTCCTGTAGGTGAACAGTTCACTTAGTAAAGTGAAGGTACCCCTCAATTCTTAAATGTCTGACCTCATTTAGCAGTTTCCTCTTAAAAGAAACTTTCTGAAGCCACTGCATGGCCATTTCTTTGCTCTTTTAAGCGGTGGACAGTGTAACTGTGCAGAAGTCGGCAGCCACTAAGCTTAGATGACTTGTCATCCGTCTCCAGGTTTTCTGGATCACTGCCTTCCTGTTTCCTAATGGCTCAGCTGAGCAGAGTGTTCCCATGAAAACAGATCGCTTTTGGTTTGAAATGCCTTCTTGATAGTAGTCTTCAAGACTCCCGTAGTCCTCATAAAAATCGGTGCTCTGGATTTAGAGAATGATGCATTCCAGCATGACCAAGGAAACCTGGTCCAGGGCTGTGCAGAAGAGGGAGTACAGGTCGGGGCTAACTCGCTTCACTGGCGTGCCCTGTGGCACCAAGGACGCAGCCTGCAATTTGCAGTTCCGCTGAGAATAAACCACACTTCAGCATTGTGCCAGTAGTGTTCCTAGATGTGTTCGTACTTTCTTCCATGTAAGTGAACGTCTCCATACAAACCATTTACCTTTTCGACATTGTGGGGAACAATTCATTGACGCAGTTCTAATCAAACCCCAGAAATGATTCAGTGATGTCTGGTTAGGGCAGAACAAAGTTTGCTTGATGCAGCCATCTGATGCAGCAGAGCGGGCCATTCGATGAGCTGTCGAATGAATGGGTGAAATGCAGCTTGTGTCCCTTGTGCGCCCGGCGGTCTGTCCCTCGCTCCCAAGACTCCGAACCAAGGAATCTCTTGGCCCCCTCAAATCTTTCTCCCTAAAGTGTTCTTTTAATCTGGAGGCCCTTTATTCTGCGTGTGTGGTTTATAATTGACTTTTAAGCAGCGTTAATTCGAGGAGAGGCCTAGTTTGCAATGCAAATTACATCCTTCCACGCAAAATTGTCACAAACTCTGCAGGGAGCTGAAGGGGGTTGGTTTCTCCCTCCTCCAACCAGCATTCAGAGTGGTCAGCCTGGCAGAGTGACTTGCGCTTTGATGCGGGGGGTTGCGCACTGAGGGTCCCAGCAGCTTCTGCCCGTCTTTGAGGCCCGGAAAATTAAAAAGAATTATTGATGTCCTGCACAATGTTTGATGCTTAATGGCAAAATGTCACGTTGCCTGCCCTCGCAGCCACGATAAAGATGTTTTGTTGGGGAATGTGTGGAACCCTGATGCGTTTAAGAACTCCAATATTTTTGGAAGGAGGGGCACTGTTCTATTTGATAGTGGTGGTGGTGTTGTTTTAAACGGAAAGGTAATGTAAGAATTAGGTCTGCAAAGATTTCGCTGATTTGGTGGTGCCCTACATCAGTCAGGGCACTGACTGAAGATACAAGATATGCTTTGGGGTTTTTTGCTAATATTATAGGACTTTAATTCATTAAGATTTTGATTGGATTTTAATTCATTAAGAAATGAAAATGATCTTTTCTTCAAACAGCTATCATAGATTTAATGAAGGGGATCTGAACTGCAAAGATTGAAATGCCCTTATATAAAGCGACCGCACTTGGAGTACTGTGTTCAGTTCTGGTCGCCACATCTCAAAAAGGATATCGAAGAGATAGAAAAAGTGCAGAGAAGGGCAACGAGGATGATTGAGGGATTGGAGCACCTTCCTTATGAGGAGAGGCTGCAGCGTTTGGGACTCTTAGTTCGGAGAGGAGACGTCTGAGGGGGGATATGATTGAAGTCTATAAAATTATGCATGGGGTAGAAAATGTGGACAGAGAGAAATTGTTCTCTCTTTCTCACAATACTAGAACCAGGGGGCATACATTGAAAATGCTGGGGGGAAGAATGAGGACGAATAAAAGGAAACACTTCTTCACGCAACGTGTGATTGGTGTTTGGAATATGCTGCCACAGGAGGTGGTGGATAGCTTTAAAAGGGGCTTGGACAGATTTATGGAGGAGAAGTCGATCTATGGCTACCAATCGATCCTCCTTGATCTGAGATTGCAAATGCCTTAGCAGACCAGGTGCTCAGGAGCAGCAGCAGCAGCAGAAGGCCATTGCTTTCACTTCCTGCATGTGAGCTTCCAAAGGCACCTGGTGGGCCACTGCGAGTAGCAGAGAGACTAGATCCGTGGTGGCAAACCTTTGGCACTCCAGATGTTATGGACTACAGTTCCCATCAGCCCCTTCCAGCATGACCAATTGGCCATGCTGGCAGGGGCTGATGGGAATTGTAGTCCATAACATCTGGAGTGCCAAAGGTTCACCACCACTGGACTAGATGGACTCTGGTCTGATCCAGCTGGCTTGTTCTTATGTTCTTAACTGCATTTATCATTGGCAGACTGTGTGATTATATACTCTCTATTCCATTTGCAGTTGGAGTTGGTGGCTGATAAAATAAAATTTGAGAGGGTAGCCATGTTGGCACCGTTCCTTTAAAAATCAGTTAACTTTCCTTCATGTGAGCGGTACCACACCGAGGCCAGCAAGGGAAGGAGCACACCCTCTCTGGCCTTGTTTCTGTCCTCAGTGTTTTGCTGGCCGAGGCACACTGTGCCTTTAAAATTCAGTTTACTTTCCTCCACCCCACCAGTTCTATCACCATCATTGCGGGCAATAGCAGTAGCATTCCTGGCCGGGGAGGGGGTGGCCAAATAGGCCCCCCCCATATAACCCAGGTTAGTGGCACCTGGGGAAAGAGCCCCCCCCCCCAGATTTGCCTCTGCTAATGACTCCTGCCATGTTGGGACATAGGAAAGTACCTCTGTGCTCCATTGTACATCCTTGGGTGGTGTTCCACATGCACACCAATGAGGGGGTCCCCACTTTGAAACTGAGCTAATCTGACACCAGTGACCACAATTTTGACATCTTGTGCTGCGGTGGTGGTGATAGTAGATCCCTATGTGGAGGGGGTGCAAGATGTTCAGCGGTGCATAAGTAATCTTGTGTACACATGTAGAGGGTCTTGCTAGATTGCAGCCAGTATGGAGCTCAAGGTTCAGTCCCCCACTCCACCCCGAAAATCTCCATCCATTTGCTGGCGTTATTCAGTGTGTAATTTCTGCCTGTTTCAACTACGCCCCTGTAAAAAAAAAAATCTATTGATTTGGAAGTGAGCAAGCGAGTGCTTGACAATATTTTAAACTTGATGAACTCCAACAAATGTTGTTGATAAATAAAACAGTCATAATATTGTCTGTTTGCATTTTTTATTTCCAGCTTTTAAACAATATAGTAGCATCTCCGATTGTGTTGGCTGTACTTGTATCAAGTGTCAGAGTTTAATGAAACTATTTAAAAGGTTCTGTGTTTGATTTTGTGAATGAGTTCAAACAGCGCTTCATGTCCTTGCATTTTTATTTTTCATTGTTTTGTGGGGGATGGTCGCAAAATTCACACACCGCTTGTGTCAGCTTGCCATCTGCGTGCTAACCCGATCTTCGCTGGATGGCATTTTGTAATCTCTGAGTAATTTGTGAAGATTTTGAGCAGTTTGGCTGGTTCAGGAGACTCTGTCCTATAAATGTGAGACGTTCTGCAGCCCCTGGAGTCTGTGTTCATATTACTAAATGTAATGCTGAAACGTGGTGGTTGTCAATGCAGTCTGGCCATCGACGTCCTGATTGTCTTGGGGCAAAGTGCCGAAGTTATCATGAGCTCCTGTCAACTGTGCTTGTGATAGCTACCCTGTTTCCCTGAAAATAAGACATGGTCTTATATTAATTTTTGCTTCAAAAGATGCATTGGGGCTTCTTTTCAGCTGATGTCTTATTTTTTTTTGCACCCCCCCCCCCCCATGCGACCAGATCAGCTGCGCCGGGGAGTCTGTAACTATGCTTATTTTTGGAGTAGATATTTCAAGCATCATCCAAATGATATTGGAGTAGATATTTCAAGCATCCTCCAAAAATCCCGAAAAATCATGCTAGGGCTTATTTTCGGGGTAGAGCTTATTTTCGGGGGAACAGGGTAGTTCACATCTTCCTTGCCCACAGAGATGTGCACCTGCAGAGACACGAAGGCCTGGGGGTGAAAGGGGGAAAATAGGGAGGAAGACACCCCCCCCATTCATTCTCAGACAGAGTAAAAACAACTTTATTGCCCTATCTTGCGGAGTGGGGTTGGGGGAGAGAGAAGGAGATGGGGCAGAAATAGCACCAAAGGAAGCAGTGGAGCAGCAGTGGCGTAGTGGCTAAGAGCAGTGGCTAAGAGCAGGTGCACTCTGATCTGGAGGAACCGGGTTTGATTCCCCGCTCTGCCGCCTGAGCTGTGGAGGCTTATCTGGGGAATTCAGATTAGCCTGTGTACTCCCACACACGCCAGCTGGGTGACCTTGGGCTAGTCACAGCTTTTCGGAGCTCTCTCAGCCCCACCCACCTCACAGGGTGTTTGTTGTGAGGGGGGAAGGGCAAGGAGATTGAAAGCCCCTTTGAGTCTCCTACAGGAGAGAAAGGGGGGAGATAAATCCAAACTCTTCCAAAGTATTTACTTTAATTTCCTCCAAAATCTCATTTAAAAAAAAGTGGGAAGAAATTTTCCCTGTAGCTTCAAATTTTTTGGAAATTGTACATCTGTGTGTGTGTGTGTGTGTGTGTGTGTGTGTGTGTGTGTGTGTGTGTGTGTGTGTGTGTGTGTGTGTGTGTGTGTGTGTGTGTGTGTGTGTGTGTGTTGCTGTCAGGTCGCTTCCGACTTATGGTGACCCTATGAATTAATTACCTCCAGAGCATCCTATTGTTAACAATCTATCTCAGGTCTTGCAAACTGAGGGCTGAGGCTTCCTTTATAGAATCAACCCATCTGATGTTGAGTCTTCTTTTAATGCTGCCCCTCAACCTTTCCTGACGTTATTGTCTTTTTTAGTGATTCTTATCTTCTCGTATGACATTAGCATTATAGCTTCAGTTTAGTCATTTTAACTTCCAGGGTCAGTTCAGGCATGATTACATCTAGAACCCATTTATTTGTCCTTCTGGCTTTCCGCGGCTTCCATAACACTCTCAGTGGCGTAGTGGAGGTTTGATTCCCCGCTCTGCTGCCTGAGCTGTGGAGGAGTAACTGGAGAATTCCAACACACGCCCGCTGGGTGACCTTGGGCGAGTCACAGCTTTTTGGAACTCTCTCAGCCCCACCCACCTCTCAGGGTGTTTCCACAGATCCAGAACACACCAGTTAGGAACAATGGGGGCCCTTAACAGGATGCTTATTGGTCACGGAAAAATAAGCTTTCTTCCCTAAGCCAACCCCTGAACCCTCATTAAGAGCTTAGCTAAGATGATGCTCCTCTGCAGAGCCACAAAATCCTTCTCTGAAGACTTCTTTTTCTTCATCCTACTTATTTTGAGGGTGGCTCAGCCTCCCCCTTCCTGTGGAGTTCCATGGCTGACAGTCGCTTAGTTTTGCGTAAGGCGTAAAATGTAAGGAACCTCAAAGAACTTGAAACAAAGCAACTGAGTTCAGTTCATTTATTCCATAAACTTCAACGGTCACACACACAGAATGCGGATTCTGACTTCACAGAGCCAACATGTCGCTTTTATGGACACGATGGCCCCCCTCTCCGAACTCCCCCGAAACTCCCAAGCACAGTTCCCACAACAGAGTAGAAGCAGGTTTTCAAAGACTCAAGCTGCAATCACACACGATAAGCATAGCAAGGCTAAGCAACCTGGGCGCAGAGCCCAGAGCAAAGAATGTGCCAAGGTCAGGTTGGCGGAGCAGAAACACACACACTAACCACCAACCTTACACTCTGCCTCCCCTACGAAAGCTCCCTCCCCAACCGGCTTGTGAGGGAACGCTTTATAGAAAGCAGAAATCAAAGGGGGGGCATCAATGTTTTCGACATACACCCATTGATTATGGCCAGACGGATATCCCACCCAAGACACCAAATATTGCAAGCGTTTGCGAAGGTAGCGGGAGTCCAGAATAGCATCAATTTCATAATGTTTGTGGCCATCAACGATCTCCGGCGGGGGAGCCTCCATTGGGTCGTGCCAGGCATCTGAATCAGGAGCCCGCTTGAGTAAGCAGGAATGGAATACAGGGTGAATGTAACTCAGTGAATTAGGCAATTCTAAACGAGCAGTTACATCATTGATCACTTGGGTGATCCGAAACTGCCCTATGAACTTTTTGCCTAGCTTGGAATATTTGTGCACATCTCTAAGGTTTTTGGTGGACAAGTAGACCCAATCCCCCACTTGTAGGGGAAAATCTATTCTACGTTTGTCCGCTTGGTTTTTCTGCGCTTCCTGCGCCTGAAGAAGGGAGGAAGAGATGTCTTTCCATCCATCGGCTAGGGAACGAATCCAATCATTAAATTCCGGGGGCTGGAGAGTCTCATCGGGGAGCTGGGGTAACAGGGGAAACGACCGACCTGACACCTCTTCGAACGGTGTTTTGTTGGTGCTGCTATGAATCGCGTTGTTATAAGCATACTCAGCAAAGGGAAGTAGGTCCACCCAGTTATCTTGGTGATAGTTGGTGTAGCAACGGAGGTACTGCTCTAGCGTTTTGTTGGTCCGTTCGGTCTGGCCGTCACTTTGCACGTGGTACGGAGCAGCAACCGCCGGGACGGTTCCCAACAGTTCCAGGAACGCTTTCCAAAACTTCGAGATGAATTGTGGGCCCCGGTCGGAGATCACTCTCTCCGGTGACAAGTGCAAACGGTAGACATGTTGGATAAACAATTTGGCCAATTTGGGTGCTGAGGGGATGGTGGAACACGGAATAAAGTGCGCCTGCTTGGAAAAAAGGTCCACCACCACCCATAAAACTGTATTCCCGTGGCTGTCGGGGAGATCCGTGATGAAATCCATAGAGATTACCTGCCAGGGTCTGGCGGCCGGGGGGATGGGGTGTAGCAGTCCGTGGGGTTTACCAGGGATGGCTTTAGCCTCCGCACACGTTGGACACCCCTTTATGTACGCTTCAATGTCCTTGCGCATGGTGCGCCACCAAAATTGCCTCCGGAGTAAGTGAAGTGTTTTTAAAAATCCGAAATGTCCTGCTTGGCGAGCATCGTGGCTGCCATGAGAACCTGCTTACGTAGGGCCGGTGGGACGTACCAGCATTCACCTCTTTTCCAGACCCCCCCTTGCAGTTATAGGAGGGGATCAGACTCCTCCTTCGGTACCTCTTAATGGCCGGCCTCCTCCAAGTGACGTAGGAACGGAGAGACAACGTCTGGTACCTTCGTTGGGGGGGGGGGCGCTGGGGACGCAGCTGTCTGGGATCGGGTTACCGCCAAGCCCAATTGAGAGGGTGTCAAGACAGTGCGAGGTATGGCGCGTAAAGAGGTATCCGCCCCTTTGGGTAGGCGGGACAAGGCATCAGCCAGTTTGTTACTGTTACCGGGGAAGAAATGGACTGTAAAGTCAAACCTGGAGAAGAAATCAGCCCATCTCAGTTGTTTGGCAGACATTTTGAGGGGGGTAGACAAGGCTGCCAGATTCTTATGGTCTGACCACACTTGAAAGGGATGAGCGGCACCTTCTAGCCAATGTCGCCATGTAGTGAGGGCTTCCTTGATGGCAGCCGTTTCTTTATCACCAACTGTCCAATTAAGTTCAGGACCCGACAGTTTTTTCGATAAATAAGCACACGGCACAAGTTTATTGTTTTTATTTTTCTGCAGTAGAGCCGCTCCCAAAGCTTTGTCCGAAGCGTTGACGTGAACGATGAAAGGCATATTGGGATCCGGGTGATGTAAAATGGGTTCAGTGGTGAAAGCAGTTTTTAGGGCATGAAATAATTCTTGGCAAGCTGGGGACCAGGAGATGGAAGCCCCTGGCTTAGACGCCTGAGGTCCTTTCCCCCTGGTTCGCAGCAAATCCGTAAGTGGGAGAGCAACTTTGGCAAACTGGGGAATGAAGTCACGATAGAAATTGGCAAACCCTAAAAATGACTGGAGTTCCTTGCGGGTGGTGGGGACCGGCCAATTAACAACAGCAGCTACTTTAGCCGGGTCCATTTCCAAACCCTCTGGAGAGATCCGATAGCCCAAATAGTCTATGGATGTTTGATGGAAAACACATTTGGACAGTTTGGCAAACAGAGAATTCTCGAGCAGACGTTGCAACACTGTTCTGACCAGACGTTCATGCTCTTCCACCGTTTGGGAGTAAATAAGCACGTTGTCTAAATAAACCACCACCCCTTTGAATAGAAACTCTTGAAGAACGTCATTAATGAGTGACATAAAAGCCCCCGGGGCTCCGGATAACCCGAAGGGCATTACGCAATACTCATATTGACCAAATTTAGTATTAAACGCTGTAAAATGTTCATATCCATCAGCAATACGCACTCGATAGTAAGCTTCTCTCAAATCCAGCTTGGTGAAGATACGTCCCTTCCCCAAAGCATCGAGGAGGTCTTTGATTAGGGGCAAGGGGTATTTGTTTGACAACGAGACAGCGTTCAACCCCCGGTAATCTGTGCAAAGACGCAGGGTTCCATCCTTCTTTTTCACAAATAAAACGGGGGCAGCATGGGTGCTCTTGGTGGCCCGGCGAATAAAACCACGAGCCAGGTTTTTATCGAGAAAGGCACGGAGCTCCCTCTCCTCGGTTGGGCTCATCCGGTATATTCTACCCTTAGGAAGTGTCGCCCCCGGTACCAAAAGGATTTTACAGTCTGTGTCCCTATGGGGGGGAAGTTGGTCACATTCCTGTTCCTCAAAGACTTTTGCTAAATCCCAGTACTGTTTGGGAACCCCGGCCAGCTCCGGGTTTGTGGTGGCGGCGAGGGCTATTGGTTGGAGCTTATCGGGGAGTTCTTCAGGCTCCGCTGGGGGTTCCCCTTCGTGCATGTGCCCCCCACAAGGCGGATCGGTGAACCGGACGATGCGTTGCCCCCAGAAGATGGTGGGTTCGTGGGAAAGTAACCATGGCATCCCCAACACTATGGGATGCTTGGCGACTAGAGCCAGGATGAAGCTACGTCTCTCCCAGTGTTCCTCACAATGTAGGAGCACAGGTTGGGTCTTGAACCGGGCCGGTCCATCGGTGCCTAATGGGCTGCCGTCCATTTGGGTGAAGGGGATGGGTTTGGCTAAGGCTATACGTTCAAGTCCTAATTGCTCAGCCACTTGCGGCCTCATAAGGCAGTGGGAGCAACCTGAGTCTACGAGTGCACGAGCTAAAATATGAGTATTCTTGGACATATTGGTCAGGGTAGTCATAATAGTTATAGGGGCTCCCCCTTCACTCACCGCATCTGGCGCAGGAATCTCTTCCATAGGGCCGGACGAGAGACTCACTCCTTCCGATTCGAAGTCATCGGCTTCCCCGGGATCGTCCTCGTAGGCAGTTTGGGCAGCTCCTTGGGGTCCCCGGGGACCCGGCTTGCGCGGGGTACGTGCCGTCGACTTGCGAGGAGCAGGGGTAGGTGTTTTTTGTTTTTTTCGGGCAATTGGCCGCCATGTGGCCAGGACCTCCACAGTATAAGCACAGTCCGAGGCGGCGGCGACGCTCAGAGGTCGACTCGGTTGGTTGTGATCCCGTGCTCGCCTTTTTCGGCGGAGCGGCTGCTCCTGCTGTTGATTTAGCAGGGGGCTTGCTAGGTGCGCTCTTTCCCGACTTAGAACGGTTGAGTCGGGCTGCAATCAGGTTTCCGACTGTAATCCATTCAGCAATGGTTTGTGGTTCACGCACCATGCAGGCCCAGGTGCAAATTTCCGAGTCGACTGCATCATGGAAATATTCACACTTCATGCGTTCGGGCCAGTCTGGAAGTTTGCTTGCTGCTAGACGAAACTCTCGGGCAAATTCTGCGAACGTTTTATTGCCCTGCTTAAGCGTTTTAACCATCTGAGTGGCTTTATTAACTTCCTCTGGATCTTGGAAGCGCAGTCTTAGTCCTTGGAGTAAGGCCGCCACGGTTTGAAGTTCAGGTGCCCCCACTGGTTCGTGTAGTTGCACAAACCATTCGGCAGCTTCCCCATCCAATACAGATCCGATGTCCCGCACTTTTTCCGCTTCGGATCTATAGAGGTCGTTAAATTCGAGCATGTGTGCGTCTAGTTGCAAGATGAAATATGGCAGACGTGCAGCCGTACCGTCGAAACGTGCAGGGATGGGAGGACGGGGGTAGCCTCTACCCGCCATTGGCGGCCCCGGTTGAGCCGGGACCGGTCTGGGCGGAGGTGGGGCTACCGGAGGTGGTTGCACGGGGGGAGGCTGAACTG